>NC_137124.1:13155921-13300921 GCF_949319135.1 Squalius cephalus
TTTCTGTCTGTCTCTCTATCTGTCTATAGATCTGTCTATCTGTTTCTCTATCTGTCTATCTGTATGTCTGAATGTCTGTCTCTCTATCTGTCTATAGATCTGTCTGTCTGTCTGTTTCTAGTGTCTGTCTATCTGTATGTCTGTCTGTCTCTCTATCTGTCTGGCTGTCTGTCTCTATCTGTCTAAATCTGTCTCTATCTATCTATCTATCTATCTATCTATCTATCTATCTATCTATCTATCTATCTATCTATCTATCTATCTATCTATCTATCTGTCTGTCTGTCTGTCTCTATCTGTCTGACTCTGTCTCTATCTATCTACCTATCAATGAACCCCTGGTATCATTCTGAATGATCTCTGCAGACTCTTTGCACTGACCCTCTTTAACTCTTAAATATGTAGATCCTCCCGGTCTGAAATTATTTCAATGTGTGCGTTTCTCTCTTTGTCCACGGTCATTATCCAACAACACTCATATATGCATGTGAATTGCGTTGGATACGGTTCTCCTTTCATTCTCCTTTCGGGGCTATATGTCATTGTTGTTGCCAGTAGGCTGTGTGTATTTATTTAGGGGTAATTGGAGGGAGAATCTAGGGGGTAATGAAGTGTATCCACTCATGGCTGCTCCCCTCCGCGCAGGACTCAGCAGCACAGCAAGCCAGCATCACATCGCCAGAATGCTTATTTTATACCCAGGTGGACAAACACAATTACAGGCCTCGTCCTCATTGTGGTGGCCCAGAGTCTGAAGCAATCGTTTGTGTGTGTGTGCGCCAGATTGGCTGTTCAGTGGAGCTCGAGGAAGACCTTTCAGTGTCTCGGAGCCCTCTGCACCCCTGCTGTTTTCTTGCCTGGCCCTCTGGAGCGGCCGTATGATTTTTCTAACACCTCCGGTATTTAACTCTGTCGTGGAAAAGCAAGCCGGACGCTGTTCATGATTTACATGTCATTTGCTGCCTCATATTGTGTGAAATTCAATTGCACAGCACAAACTGTAGCCAAGCTCCCGCGCCGGCTCTCGCTCTCTTTTGCTTCTCTTTCTTTCCCTACTGTTTTTTTAATTACAGAAAGTTTTCTGTCTGAAAAAGTGGCCAGTTGGTTACCCATCCTCTTAAGGTGTTGTAATCTTGATGCGTTTATTGTAACACAACTGCACACAAGCTTCGCTGTGAATTGAAATGTTTTTTTTCTAGCATATCCAAACAGAATTGCAACTATTTACAGTAAATGAATGGACAGAGGTCTCAGAATGGACAGTCTCCCTCTTCCCTTCTAAAAACATTTATGTAATAATACATTCACACATATGATATTTTTGTCAGATGTGCACAATAATATGCCCATACAAGTAACATTTTTACTGGGGTATATATATATATATATATATATACTGTATATATATATATATATATATATATATATATATATATATATATATATATATATATATATATATATATATATATATATATATATATATATATACTGTATATATATATATATATATATATATATATATATATATATATATACTGTATATATATATATATACTGTATATATATATATATATATATATATATATATATATATATATATATATATATATATATATATATATATATATATATATATATATATATATATATATATATATATAAACACCTAGCATCATGAAGCATCAGAAGTGGGTTTTCAGTTTCTGTCCTGTGCAAAGTTTTTGACATCTGAGTTTGACATTTTCTTTATTCTTTTAGAGTAGACTTTTTCTTTCAGCAGATGTGAATGGTGTGTATGTAGCGTAACAGAGCTGGTGTTTCTCTGATATAATGTGTGCTGGACTAAACCTGTTGTGACAGGAGAGAAGTCGCTGGAGTGTTGTTGTCTCTCCCCTCTACAGTATGTCCTTCAGTGACCTTCAAATCACTCGCAGCACACAATTACATATCTGTGTACCTCACATGAGCCACACACACATAAAAACTAGAACGACAACTTTATGCCTAGATAGATTGATTGATTGGATGCAGACGTGTGTGTGTGTGTGTACACCGTTGAAAAGTTTGGGATCAGCAAGATTTTTTAAATGTTTTTAAAAGAAGTCTCTTATGCTCACCAAGGCTGCATTTATTTGATCAAAAATACAGTAATTACAGTAATATTGTGAAATATTATTACAATTTAAAAGAACAGTTTTCTATTTGAATATATTTTAAAATGTAATTTATTCCTGTGATGGTAAAGCTGAATTTTCAGCATCATTACAGTCTTCAGTGTCCCATGATCCTTCGGAAATCAGTCTAATATGCGGAAAATGTTGAAAACAGTTATGTTCCTTTTTTTTTCAGGATTCTTTGATTAATAAAAAGTTCAAAGAACAGCATTTATCAGAAATGGAAAGCTTTTGTAATATTAACCCATTTAATCCCAAATTTTTCCCAGACACAAAAATATCCAAATCATGTGTCATTAGTATCCCTTTGAAACAATCAGTCATAATTTTTTGAAATTTTCTTGGAAAAGTGTGTGAAAAAGTGTGTTTTATGATCGGTCACAATTGTGACCGGTGGGATACTGTGTTGTATCAACCATTGTATTGATTTAATATAGGTCTATTTGACCTATGCAGTGTGTTTGTGTGTGTTTTTGTGCGTGTGTGTGTTTTTTTGTGTGTGTGTGTGTTTTTGTGTGTATGTGTGTGTGTGTGAGTGTGTGTGTGTGGGGAGATCAGACATCAGAGGAGACGTGACCATGTGTGAGTGTTTGTGTGTGTTTGTGTATGTGTGTTTGTGTGTGTGTGTGTGTTTCTGTGTGTGTTTCTCTGTGTGTGTCTGTGTGTGTGGAGATCAGACATCAGAGAAGACGTGACCGTGTGTGTGTGTTTGTGGGTGTGTGTGTGTGTGTGTGTGTGTCTGTGTGTGTGTGTGGAGATCAGACATCAGAGGAGAAGTGACCGTGTGTGTGTGTCTGTGTCTGTGTCTGTGTCTGTGTGTGTGGAGATCAGACATCAGAAGAGACGTGACCGTGTGTGTGTGTGTGTGTGTGTGTGTGTGTGTGTGTGTGTGTGTGTGTAAAATTAGGTAGATAGTAAGGTAGAACAGTTAGCCTATGTGTATTAGTATGTAGATACAATGGGTTATCCCACCGGTCACTATTGTTGCCGTTGACATGTTTGTGAGTTCTATGACCACATTAAACAAAGTTGAGTAATTGCAAATGCATATATCAATACTAGACACCTTAAACATGATATGTGCCAAAAATCTATGTCCTATCTTTATGTTAACATACTTTACCACCCTTTTCTTTGGGAGCTTTCTTGCTGCCATCCTCTTCTCTTGGTGCAAACAGGAAATAAACAGCTCTGGTCATGTGACAATTTACAGTAAACATGCGACACTGCACATATTTCATTGAGACCCTTTATTATTTCAATATCTGCTGGAAATGCATTGATAGATCATTTAGTAACATTTTTATAGCCTTAGAAATGAAACTTTTTTTTACAGTCACTATTGTGACCGGTGGGATTAAATGGGTCTACCGTTCAAAAGTTTGGGATCAGTACAAATAAAGTTTTTTGGGGGGGAAGAAATCAATACTTTTATTCAGCAAGGATGCATTAAATTGATCGAAAGTGACGGTAAAAACATTTATTATGTTACAAAATGTATTATGTTTCAAAAACATAAAATCGTACCGATCTCAATCTTTTGAGCTGTGGTGTATACTGGATATATAAAGGCCTAAAGTTGTCATTCTAGTCAGCTTGGTGTTGTTGGTTAAGGTCAGACTTGTGACTGTTAAAGAGTAGATTGTGGTTCAATGGGATGGGGTTACTAACGGCAACACCTTTTCAGCGCTGCAGTATGAAGTCCACACTATGCCTGTCTTTGTCCCCACAAGTGCTGTCCTTTGGTTAAAGGGACTCTTTCTTGTGAAGAGTTACAACCTGTGATGGATTACACCCCCAATTCATTAACACTCTGTGAAGCACTTAAACACACACTTAGACTCTCTTTCGCCCGCTTTCTCTTTCTCTCTCTCTCTCTCTCTCTCTCTCTCTCTCTCTCTCTCTCTCTGTCTCCAAGTTCCTCTCTCGTCCTCTCACACACCCAGTTCTCCTTTTGTCTCGGTTTGATCTTCAGCCTTTCCAGTCTTGCGAAAGCCAAGTCGTCCATACAAAACCCCATCTTTATCTGCCATTATCCTAAAAGAATCCTTTTCCTCTCTCACCCCACCTTCTCTTTTTCCTTCTCTCACTAGCGTTTCTCCTCCCATGTCTTCTTGATAGCTGAAAATACCTGCTGGCTCATTAGCTCCTTCCTCACGGTGCTGCACACGCATAAAGAGCAGCGATGGCTAACAGCAGAAGCCTTTAGCTCGCTGTCACACACACAAATGCACACACTCTCACGCACACTTCCCTTAAGCTTGTGGGCTGCTCTTATTGGGCTGAAGGATTGAGTCCCACACCTCCATTTTTAGGCGCATCAGACAGGAGTTTCTTTTTTTGTGTTCTGCTAGACATTGGCGGTGGGGGGTAACGCTAGCACGCAACACACACGTACTCTGGAGTGTGATCCAGAGGACTCCACTCAAGCGACTGGTCAGGCCCGTTGAGGGAACGGCACAGTAACCCGTGGCCGACCTCGCCACTCCTGCACGTAATGTGTTTAAACTGTGTTTGAACCCCACTCATGGTTTGGGGGGAGGTGGGAAGGAGGGGAACGGGGACTGTGTTTTGTTGGGCGTGTGGAGAACGGACTGGAAGGGCTTCACATTGTATATTTGTTTGTGGTTCCTTTTGGGGAGTTTATCACTGGCAGTTCCAAGCGCCCTCCAGTCTTTAATGAGCATGAAAGGTCAAAATGGTCAACGGGTCCTTTCAGAAATGTCGCTCTTTTCAATGTAAAATTGCAGAGGAAACAACAATAAGGTGATGGGATGAACAATTAATGGCTGGATTATATGACCCGACTTGAACAAAGATTGTGTGCAAAGATCCTGTGGCTGTCGGCTCCAATCTGCATATTTTGAAAAGTCAGAGTTGTCAAATTTCATGTATCATGTAGTATATAGTATGATGGGTACAATTTCTTACCATCAGATTCCATCTATTTGTTCTCCATTACAAATATTTTTAGAGTAGACTATAGAAATAATATAGTGTGTGCTATATTATGACTCAAATCTGAATCTCAACATTGTAATCAATGCTTGACCCATTTCTACATTCTTTTCATTTGTTAAAAGTTGAGTAATGTATTCTGTCTTTAAGGTGACATCCCACTTGCCAATTTGAACAATTCGATAATCCAAAAATGAACAATTGTCATGTGCTGTATTAAAATTGAGTTTTCAAAGCGTACTTTGCTGTAAATGTACACCGCTGTTCAAAAATTTGAGATTTCTTTAAAAGAAATGAATACTTTTACTCACTTTTATTGAAGCATTAAAATGAAGCATTTATCAAATATTTATTTCATATATATGTTGTCCCTTTTCTGTTCATCAAAGAATCCTTTGGTATCCAGAAAAATATCAAAATATTGCTGTTTTACTGTTTTTTGTTTTGTTTTTTTAAATCAAATAAATGCCACTTTTGAGAGCAAAATAGACTTTAAAAAAAAGTATTTTAAAAATCATACTGATCCCACTTATAAACGGTAGAGTAGCCTATGTTTAGTTTCAGTGAGATATTTATATTCAATAACTGTAAACTGTCCGGTCACTGTTTTCCTATTTTATTAGTCATTTACATTTAAATTAACCCTGAAAAATGCTCAGTTACACAATCATTATGTATAATAGTCACTTTTTAGTAACACTACTTACAGTGTCCTTGTATCACGTTACATGTAGTTTCTTTATTAACTACTATAAATTATGCATAACTACATGCAACTAAACTTAAACCAATCCTAACTCTAACCCTATAGTAAGTACATATGGTTAATTAATATTACTCAGTACCTAAAATGTATAACAAGGACACTTGTAACCCACTTTGTTTTTTTGTTTTTTTTGCTATATGATCTGTAGAATGATACACACAGATTAATGTAGGACAGTGGCTTGGCAGTTACAACACGCAGATAACGTCCACTTATGTTTAAAATGTTTGTGTAACTCTCCACAAACGGGTTAACAAGCATTTTGAGAAGCTAGCTAGCAGAAGCGGAGGTGGTGTTCCTCGTGATACACTGTCATATCATATACTGCCTTCATTTCTCAGCTCAGCCAATCGGATATGAAAGCAGCACTTACACGTGTTTGTCCTCTGTGCCTTTTGCACCCCAAAGTACCTTGGGGGCGTCCGCCTCTGCATTCATATTCCGGCCAGCCAGTCCGCAAGGGTCTGAAGCCCCCAGCCTACATCCAACACCCATCCGGCAGCACCCAGGGTCCATTCTTATGGCACCTCTCCAAATCCAAACGAGCAGAGAGGAGTGAAAACTCCCCCTGGACTCCTGACCTCTGCAGTCACTGGCCTAAAGACTCGGAGCACAGTGGACACAGCTGACCAGAGGGCGAGGTGCAATGAGAACGATACTGATTGGGGTACACAGTTGGGCTTTTTTATTATCTCGGTTACTTTTACTTGTCCTCGGGTGCTTGTCACTTGGCTTGGATTGGATTTTGAATAACGTGCAAATGAAAAAGAAAATTGTGATAATTATAGTGCTGACGCCAGAAGTTATTACTTCACATTATTTCATGTCCGATGGTTCTGATATTATGTAGGCCCCCCAAATTGCACATTGTGAAATAGAGCTGTGTTTAAGAGCACTAACTCTTGGTGCTTGTTTAAACATGGTTAATTAAAAAAACCCACCATGCAGAAAACACAAATGGAAGTTTGCCAAGTAGTGTGTACGGATATATACACATAGATTTAATGTATATATAATAAATGTAATTTAATATATATTTAATATATATATATACACAGATTAAAATACACTCGTCTGTGTGTGTGTGTGTGTGTGTGTGTGAGAGAGAGTGTGAGTGATTGTAAATACATAAAGAGGATCCCGTTAAATGGTAAAAGAAGCCATTGGTAATCCTTAGCTTTCCTAAAAATTGACTTTTTGCATCGAGTACAGTGTTGCTTCAAGAATCACATAATGGCTGTTCCCACTGTTGTGATTTGTGATATTCTTAATGCATTGATGATGGGTAAAAGTACATAATGCTAGAGTTTCAGGAGATAAAGGAAACGGAAGAAAGTGGGGTGGTGGTCTTTGAAGAATCGTATTATACGGGTCATTGTGATCTGTGTGGAATAATAATGGTTCCAGTTAAACTAAGCTGGTCTTCTTCAGTAACCTCTCCTGTTGCCCTGAAACATGTATGTGCCTCTAAAGAATTTCATCAGCATTTAAAAATAAGAAGCATTGCTCTGGAAAATTTGCTCTTGTCTGTCAAACAAAAAGGCTTCTGGACATGTACAGTGTTATTGCATGGGATATTTAACATGTTTAAACTACAGTTTGTGCTTCTATGCATCATTTAACATTTTGCTTACGAAACACAAAGCTTGGTGAAACATGAAGACACAAGCTTATTGTTATTGTTGGGAATCAAGAGTTGGTTATTATTCTCAACTGGTTCCATTTAATATCAGGATCAAATTATTTGCGGTGTTTGGTGTTTTAAGCCCCCAATGGCGCCTTACAGGCAGCGAGGGGATGGGTAGGTTTAAGGTTGAGGGTAGGGTTAGCTGCCTCTAAGGAGCCATTGGGGGCTTAAAACACCATCGAGCATTATTTGCATGATGTTCAGTAAGGGTAACAGTTCTGGCATTCATTCGGCAGTTTTTTTTTTATTTTTTTTTTTAAGAATTATAATACAATTTATTTCATAGTAATAATAGATTTGGTTTACATTGCATATAAATATATATAGAAAGAAAAAATATCTTTATATGTAATGTAAACCAGACATGTATGTATGTGTGTGTGTATGTATATTATAATATATACATATATACATTTGAAGTGGATCAAAAAAGTTAATCAAAGTTGTCCTAAGACAAGAACGGGTATTGTTCATGTATATCTTTGATGAAAGGTTTTTGATCCACTTCAAATACTACTGTGTGTATATATGAAAATGTGTTGCAAATGCATTACACATTGTGATCTATTCTTGGATAAAGTGAAGAAAACTTCTTTTTGACACTATCCCAGACTTTTTGAGGTGTGGTAAGTTAGTGTGAATTCTGGTAAGTTGGGCTACGTGCTTTTCAAATTTCCTAATTTACCTGAATTCTCCCCCTAAGTCTGTTACTTCAATCCAAACTCCTCTGATCCCAAAGCACATTACGTTAAGTGTCTTAAAACACAATCTCCTGTGAGATTTGTGGTGATTCTTCACAAGTGCCAGTGCGACCAACAAGAAGTAGCTGGAGGGCTTTGAAGCTATTATCAGTGTGAGGTTTTGTTCGGCGTGGAGTGTTATTTGTAACCCTCTTAAGGAAAGCCACTCTTAATGTTCCTCTCGAGAGCCTCTTGTAAATCACTTCAAGTGTTTTAAACTGATTTTGTTCAAGTGAGTTTTTGGCAGAAATTGTTCTTGCTGTTTGCATAAAGCACTTCATGACAATGATTGCCTCTTAATAATCCACTCATCCCTTTAATGGTTTCTATTGGCTCAGTTGGTTGTCTTTTCTTTATGTTTTAAGTGTGTAATTTTCTTGGTTAAAAATTTCTCCTATCTCAGCTTAATGTGCAATTATAACTAAACCATTCTGGTTTTGTTTGTTTGAAATGCTGAAACTGATGTGAGTCTCAGGTGGGGTTATGTGTTTGTTCAATCTGTGGCGGACAGCTGAAATATTCAGGAAATCTGTTTAAAAACAGTCAGTATTATTTTAAGTTTAGATGTTTACTACCTAAGGATGTGTTTACACTTCGCTTGGTAACTATTCACACAGTAATTTTTAACACTAAACCTGAAGATACAAAACAATAAAAACATTGTATTGCTTGTTGGCAGCATTCATAACAGAGCACCCTTAGATTTAAACTCTACCAAATTCATTATGGTATTTGGTACACAGTTCCTGCATTTCCACAGACAGTTGGACATAGAGTGTTTAAGTGTGTGTCATGTTCAAGTACTCTTAGTCACACTCTCTAGTATTGATTGGTCTAGACTGCTGGGAGGCTGAGAGTAGTATATGAAGGGATGATGATGATGTTGAATATTGTATGCAATAATGGACTTTGAAGAGCCAAGTCAAAGTGGTATGTTTTTTTTTATTATTATTACACTTTAGTGTCTTCAAGTCGATGGACTGTTTAATGCTAATCTTTAGGAGCTTGTATGCTTTGCAAAGTAGTGGTTGTGACCCAGTTTTTTTTCTTGGAGGCCATGAAAGTATTTAACAACTTTTACAACATTATATTTATTTAAAATATAATTTAATATGAATATTTTTAATATTACCTTTGTGAAATATTATATTACGTTAAAGCCAAGTAATATTTTTTTCTTTTTTTAATTACACTTCAGTGTCTTCAAGACAAGGGACTGCTGAATGCAAGTCTTTAGGAGCTTGTATGCTTAGCAAAGTAGTGTTGCAACCCTTTTTTTCTTTGAGGCAATAGAGTAAATAAATACTATTTAGTCAGTTTTTTAATATAAATATATATATATATATATATATATATATATATATATATATATATATATATATATATAATAGCCTTTTTATGCATTTCAGTGACTTAAAGACAAGAAAATGTCACATGTTACTTCTGTGCTTTGTGGTTGCAACCATTTTTGAGTAATAAATATTAGCCATTTTTTTAATATTATTTCATTTAATTAATATATAGTATTATATAATTTTTTTTTTTTTTACTGTAAAAAGCTAACAGTTCTCCCCCTGCATATCATGGGCCATTTTTTTTTGCCTGACAACTCCTTTTTTTAAAAGAAATAGGTACAAATTGAAATTGTCATTATGTACTCACCCTCATGTGGAACACAAAATTACTTTTTTGAAGAATTTGGAGCTCTTTTAGATATAACAGCATAGTGACCACATCCGTTAAGCATTTGGAAAGGTTTTGAAACGACATGAACGACATGAATTACATCACAGAATTTACATCTTGTGGTGAACTATCCCTTAAAGTTCCAGCATTTTCCAATCTGTAGATCCCTTCTCATGTTCTTCAGAATTCCTTCTGATAAGCTTAACATTTTGATCCTGGGTGTCTCCTGATTGGGATGCATCGTAGCCTTGAGGGTTTCAGTTGGAAAGGATCTGAAGCTCTTAAAGGCGTGTGGAAAAGGCTCAGGGAAATTACAGATTGTCCTGAGCTTCCACCGGCCTACCTTTTAAGGAACATGGTTTACCTGCCGTTCAACAAACAATAGGAGATTTAGAAGACCATTGTTTGGCGGGAGATAAACATCAACCTGAGGAAAAAAAGGTCACCTGAATCAAGGCTGCAGTTGCAGGTATGTTTGGCTTGTGGCGATTTACTGGCCGTTCAGAACTGCATTTAATCGTGCACTTGACACTATGTGTGTGTGTGTACCTTGTGCTGAGCTCCCTCATTAGCCTCTTTAGCACAAGCTTTTGGTGTAGCTCATTGCCTTGTTAGAGATTAGTGCCCATGTGGGGCCAAGTTACCGTAATAAAACTCTTGATTCTAATGACTCTCCTCTAAGCCGTAACTCTACGCACAAACCGCCAAAAAGCTTGAGCCTCCCTGAAGGGTTTTTAGCAGCACGCTAACAGTTACACTTCTCGAACCATTTAAGGTGCATGGCCAAGCGTCTAACCCGATTTGTGTTCACACACTCTGTTTCATCTGTCTGCAAACATGGGCTAGGATGTTTTCTCGCCTGTCTTAAGTCTGCAGATCTTCGCTGTGGAGGCAAGAAGCTGAAACAGGCATCACTGGCTAAAGGTGTTTGTGAGGACTTCTTCATTTAAACTGATCTCAGATTGTAAAGTTTTAGTTTGTTGTATTCAGCAATATACACATGCTTTTTACAGTTTTAAAAGTAAAAAAAAAAAAAAACAGAATTCCATTGTTTCTTAGCAACAAGGTCAAATTTTATTTAAATCAATTGTGACTCAAGTCTACCTTGGCCTTTCTTTTCCTTTTTGTTTTTGTCCTAACCAGCTACGACCACAACATGAGTTCTGTTACGACTGCTCTCGGAGTGTTTGGCATGGTAATTATTATGACAATGTTGATATATTTGGTCTTGGTGGAATAGATCTGCTATTCTGCTGTTGGTTGTTATTGCTGCTGCTGCACAGCAAGTATGGGACTTGCTATTCCTAATACATACACGACATGCTGCTGCTGTACAATATAGCATACATGAATTACCGTAGCAGATCTATACAGGTGGAGCTGGGGAAGGTGGAGGGTTTCTGAAAGCACGCTGCACTGCTACAGCAAATGCTAACCAGTATTTGGAGGTTGAGCAGCGAGCTCATTGTCTACTGATACAGCAGGAACCAGTCAGCTGTGCCCTATAGAGAATGATGTGATTGCAAGCAAATTGAGTTTTGGTATGATATTGGACACATCATGATATTGGACATGAACGCCCTCTCAAGTCGCAAGCTGACAATCTAGATAGCATGATGGATGTTTATATGGTTGTCAATGAATGGGATGATGAATATCATTTTGGCTTTAATAGGATTTCCCCAATAAATTGGCAAGAATAAACCTGGTGTCCTCCATGATTCCTTTTCTTTCCGACAAAGCACTTGAACTCGACGAGCTCGTAAGCACGACTACAGAAGTGGGAAGTTGGACATTTTCTATTAGTATGTGAAGGCATCATAAACCATAAACATCTTCATGGAGGATTTCATACTCTCAGTGAGGACTGAAATTATTTGACCTTGTAAACTTGTCAGCACCTTGTCACACCAGTTTAGAATGCATTACATGTATTGTGTGTATGTATATACATTACCGTTCAAAGGTTTGGGGTCAGTAAGATATATATATATATTTTAAATAAATCATTCTTAAATTCAGCAAGGACACATTAAATTAATCAAAAGTGATAAAATGTCTCACAGTTTCCACAAAAAAAAATTAAGCAGTACAACAGTTTTCAACATTGATAATAATAATGCATGTTTCTTGAGCACTAAATCATCATATTAGAATGATTTCTGAAGGATCTTGTGACTCTGAAGACTGCAGTAATGATGCTCAAAATTCAGCTTTACCATCACAGGATTAAATTTCATTTTAAATATATTCAAATAGAAAACAGTTGTTTTCAATTGTAAAATATTTCAAAATATTATTACTCTTATTTCTTTTTAATCAAATAAATGCAGCTTTGTTGAGCGTAAGAGCCTTTTCAACTGCTTGAATATAGTAATTCAGTTTTTATTATAGGTATTTCGTTTGTAGCTTTATCTTTTGCCCTCCACATTATTCTTTCAGCCTTCCTCTTACATCCTCCCTCTCTCTCTTTCTCTTTCAGAGACTGCACTTGCCTCCAGACCTGTCAGAGACGGTGAGTCGAGTGAGTAAAACAGAACTGGCAGCAGGATGTGGTACCACTGCCACGGGCAACAAGCACCTAGATTTCTAGCGGATTCCCATCCTTCCTGCACCCTCCCCCTCCAGTTCCCAGCACCACCCCTGTGATGTTCAAGGGCAGGAGAGCGCTGGAGCAGCACTACGACAACACTAGGTTACGGTCACACCTGCACTGACACGGTTTCTGTGAATATTAGTGAAAGAGATTAAGATGGCACAGCGTTTAGTAATTACACAACTTGGAGAAGAACGCAAGACAGTGATATTCAGTGTCACAAGAACCTGACAAGCACCTGTTGCTCTCTTTGGATAAAGCGAGAATGTGACGCAAATAACGATAACGTAATTTGGCTACCAGTGTCTTTTCAGTGCACTTCATGGCTTCCTGGTGTTTATTAGCTTATGTAGCTAATAAATATTTGGTGTCAATAAAGTTTGTAAAAAAAAAAAAAAAAATGTCATGTTTTTATTCAGGTTCAAAACAAACGTGGTTGCAGAAAATGTTTTTATCACTCATTTTTTTTTACAAACAATTTTGCGTTTCACGTTTATTTTTTCTTGATTGAATTATTGAATTCGGAACGTTCCTTTTAAGCTGTATGATTAATTCAGGTTCATAAAGTGGCTCTGTTCAGGATATAATTAAAGGGGTCCTATATATATATATTTTTTTTTTTTCTGTAGTGTGTAATGTTACTGTTTAAGCATAAAAATGGTCTGTAAATTACAACGTCACTCCAAAGAAGATTTTCTCTATTATGCCTCCATTGTAATATTGAATTTTCTTCCGGGAACAAACACGTCACAATATTCCTCATTTAAATCCCCCTGTGGTGAAAATCAAGCTTTTAGTGTTGTTTATATGTCTATGTGGTGATTTGAATATGCTTTAAGACAAACCATGTGAATGCTTGAAGCAGTTGGCCAATCACAACACACTGGTCCAGCCGACCAATCAGAGCATGTTGCGCTTTTCAGAAGGAAGGGCTTCATAGAGTCAGGAACTAAACAGAGCGTTACTGACAGACTGGGAAGAGAGGGGCTGCAACAATGTCAAATATATGAAAAATAAGATGAGTTTTGAAAAACCAAGCATGAAAACCAAATCTAGTAAGGCCTAAAAACACAATCAAGACTTTTAAAAGGGTAATAATCCCCTTTAAAGCTGAAATGTTTCTTCTTTTCAAAGTGTCCATTAGGCCTTTTGTCGTTTAAATGGTACTTTTCACTGGACAGAAGAAGAATCTGTGTCTTATTTTTTTCACTCAGCCAACAGATATTCACCAGTAAGTGAGGAATTTTAAATTCAGGAGTTAGAGCAGATCTGTGGGTTGTACTTCATTACGCCTTAAAAATGATGTTAAAGTAATGGGAATCACTATTGAGAATAATGGTATGTTTTTTTTTTGGTATGGGGGGGGTATCTCTGACCTCATTAGAGTAATGAAAATGTATGAGGAAAATGTTAATTTTCCTAAAAATAGGCTTTTTTTTTCCTGAAGGAATTATACTTTATTTTGGGGTGAAAGGTGACCTGGACATTTTCATAATTTTTTAACTCAAAGCATTTTTTAGACACAATAAGATACTGCATTTATTTACAATTTAATTACAATAAGATCCTTTTGCATTTATAATATTCAACATAAATTTCATCTGACGTGACCCAGCTTGACTTTATGGGGAACTGTATTTGTAATATAAAAATGCATGCATGCATAAAATTTTAATTTCTGCGAATAAATAAAGCTGTCTGTGAAAGCATGTTTTCATCAGGCAAGTATGTTTTTATACACGCGTTATTGTTTCATAGCCTCGTTTTCGTTGTCTGTAAGTAGATATAGCTGTCAGTGTTCACAGTTTTTATTGTAACCGTTTTTATTTTTGTGAATTACCTCAGTTTATTTTAAATTATTTGAATACGATCATCTAGTTTTCACAATTTTTAATTTTAGCAGTGCACTTAAATAGTCACATGAATATTTTTAAAGAACAAACATAGTTTCTCAATTAATTTGAGCTTATAACTGCATGCACAAGATACTCTTTTTGATAGTGAAATATAACAGTTTTGTCCAAGTATAACTTGGCTTTAGTTGCGATTCAAGATTTCTCCATCCTTTTCTCTTTCCATTACTGTCTTTGTAGGTGCGTTTGAGAGAGTCTAGAGCTGCCCTGACGTCCCATAGGCCACTACCTGACCCAACTAACTTCAGGACCGACCTACCACCCCCAAAAACCCTTCCACGCGGACACTTTCTCTCCGTGTCTCTCCCCTCGGCCCTCCCGCTGAGACAGCAAGTGAAGCAAAATAACTCATTCTGCCACACAATCGCTTCATCTCTCCCTCCGCTCACCCTGAGCTCGCTCGGACCGCTTTATTCTTCTCGTTTCTTCCCCCTCTCTCCTCCCCCCACGCGCGCTCGCTTTTTTCCCTTCCTTTTAGACCATCGTAACTCTACCAAAACAAGAGCTGGCAGTGCTGAATGGCATAGGCCTTTTCTATTGTGGTGTGTTTTTGTGATGTCTGAGTTGTGTGGAGTCGGCTGGTGCCTTTGTTCACGAGCTCTTTGGTGGTTATGAGGTATGTGGAGAGAAGAGAGGGGTTTTGACATGCTGGTGTGTCTTTAAATGGGAAGTTGGTGGTCATGTTTTCAATTATAACTAATACTTTTGAAAACGATGCATGTTAAAAGGAAATTCGGAAACAGATACTGTACAAAATGTTTTAATAGTTTTCACAAAATACATTTAGAAAGCTTTTAAATAAAATTAAATTGAAATATCTGCAAGACAGGGTAGACCTTTTCGCTTTCCAAAGCATTGCTCTGACACTAAAACCATTACAAGTGTTCATGTTTCAGGTACACAACAAAAACGCAGAATTCAAGAGATGTCAACATGTTTTTTCAAACCACAAATGTTTGTCGATCATAAATAAAGGACTGCGTGATTAAGCCGCAGTCAGGTATACTTGAAGCCAGTGTACTAGAATGTAAAACGACGTTTTTTTTCCTTTACAAAATGTAGCAACACAAGACTAACAATAAAAAAAAAAGAGAGAAGATTAAGATTGTTGTGTAATAGATGAAATACAAAGGCTTTGGTCTGTTTTTACAATCAACAATGGTTTAAGTCTGATATGTACTTGTAAACAACTGCCAAACACTTACGTTTTTTTAAAAAACTCTGTCAAGCATTTTTAATCATAATTATTGGAATTAAATATTTCTAGTCTCACAAAATTATTTGACCGTAGGACACTATAATACAGCTATACCTAATAGACAACTTGTACCTGACCTAAAGAAATGTTTGCCTTTTTTTTTTTTAACAATGCATGAAAATCTGTATAAAACAATTAGTTTTATTTTTCTCGGGGCAATACAAATAACAATATATTTATGTTCCGCGATAATTCCAAGAGGGAAAACAAATACTCACAATTGGACAGTAGCAGAATGGATGAATGTTATGTTGATGCCAAAGTCTACCGTACTATAAAATGCCAATCATGAGACGTCACAATTATAAGTTATCAAGCGCAAACGGCCTCAGAATCAGTTAGTCAGTTATCTCCAAACCCTTATACATAATCATAAAGTACTCAGTAATTTACATAATGGCTGTTGTTCCTTTAGTAGATACAATAGTGTCATCAACTGAAGCCGTTGTGGGTTGATTTGAGCCTCGTCCTTATAGCCGGCAACTCTCCCAAAGTGAAAATATCTAGTGGGCGCATGAATGGGCTCCTCCTCTTGGTGTGTGTTCTGCTTCACTGGTTTGATATGGGCCTGTATGCAGTCTGATCCATAATCCTGATATTAGCTCAGTAGAAAACAGTCACAATATATTGTTCTGTTCTCCGCCATTTCAAATGGATGCGAGACCAACATATCTTTTGGCTGTTAAATTGTCTTTTCCTCTTTACATAGAAATGCCAATGTACAAATATAACAAAAAAAAAAAATGGAGTTCGAAAAATGTGGATGTAGCAGAGGTTTGTTGCGTTTTGTTCCGTTCAAGTCTCTCTAGCGTCCGTTTTTTCCTCCTAAAGGTAGTGCCGTGAAGTTTTTTCCGACTGTGGAAAGAGACCACACGCCGTCTCGTCCTCGTCTTTGCTTGTGTGTGTCTGTCTGTGTGTTTGTGAAAATACTGCTGCAGAGGTCCAGGTTCTCTCTTAGTCTCTGTGTGGAAGTCAAAGGGCGAAGTAACTCTTTTCTTTACTGTAATCTTGACCAGTACTGAGACATGTCTGGCTCAGTTCCGGGAACTTGGACAGGGACAGATACTCCAGGGGAGATGAGTCCTAGAAATAGAGAGAGAATGTAGGTCAAAAACACGTTCCTTTGCAAACTTTAAGCTTGGGTGTTATGTGCGAATTTGTATAGATTGAAAAGGACAATGGATCATCACAAATGATTAGACATTGAAAAGGTCTTTTTTTAAAGTGTTAATGCTAAAAACAAAACAAAAATGTTACATAAATGGGTAAGGAACAAAGAAACACATTTTTAGATACACAAAATCATGCATTTAAAAGTAAACAGAACAATCAGACAATACATACTCAAATGTGAACAAACTGGTAAAAGAGTGTATGCATATACCGTTCAAAAGTTTTTGAAAGTCTCGTATGCTCACCAAGGATGCATTTATTTGATCAAAAATACATTAAAAATTTTGAAATAATTGAAAATGTCAGTTTTCTATTTGAATATATTTTCAAATGTAATTTATTTCTGTGATGTCAAAGCTGAATTTTCGGCATCATTACTCCTGTCACATGATCATTCTGATATGCTGATTTGATGCTCAAGAAACATTTATTATTATTATCAATGTTGAAAACAGTTGTGCTGCCTAATATTTTTGTGGAGACCATGATTCCTTGACAAATGGAATTTGTAACATTATAAACGTCTTTAATGCAATTTAATGCATCTTTGCTGTATAAAAGTATTAATTTCTTTCAAAACAAAAACCTTACTGACCCCAAACCTTTGAACGGTAGCATAAATGTGCTATAGGGTGAGTTTGTTAATCGCACAATGAACTTATTCTGCCTACCTGTTGAGGCGGTACCAGAAGTTGCCATTGTTTGGCTGTTCATGTGTGCCTGCATATGAGGGGGTGTGTATGTGTCGTAGCTTCGCCCATTCACAGACGGACTGGTGGGCAACATGCAGGAATAGGAAGATGTCTGGCTTGGCTATAAAAAACAAGAATATATGTATATAAATATATAGCTTTAGTTATATCTACAGGCACAACTGTAGTTTCTATAACACACAGGAGTTTGGGTTAAACTTGAGTTTGACTTGGGTGATGGAATGAGAGACACTTAAGGAAGCATCACACACAGCACATTAATCCAGTTATCAAGGGTAGAGGAGGAAACGGTTGTTCATGATGCTACTCACTTGCATAGGCAGGTTGTTAGACATTGTGAAGCTGGGCATCGGAGGCAAACCCGCGTACGTGTTGGTCAGAGCCGTGTCTGGGCGGCCCAGCATTGACCCTGCTGTGAAGGACACTGGGGGAAAAAGAAAAGGTTTCATTTTTGGACATTTCTTTATGTGCTTTTGTCATTTTATTGCTATTTTGGTTTATTTTTATTTCAGTTTTAGTTTTAATTTATTTCCAGTTAACAATTTAAGTGCTTCAACTTAAACTCAAAACCAAGCCAACATTTCAAATTTCTGTTTAGTTTAAGTTTTTTAAAGGTACACTGTAACTTTTTTTATTCAAAATTAACTAAATTGAGTCAATAAATCATCAATCCTTCTTCCAAAATGTGTTTTTGTCTTACCCTGATTCACGATGGTAAACCTGTTATACGTGTTTTAATTTTAGATATAGCGGGATGGTTTTTGCTGGAAATTGCGTGCAGACATAATTCGCCCTTGCATGTCTCGTCATATTCATAATTACTTTGACGCGTGTATGGTGTGCGAGAGGTTAGTTGTAACAATATACGAGAAAGGTTGACATAGAGCAGCTAAATCTCAAACCTCTGGGGAATCACCAGTTTAAAAAAAAGCTAGTCAACTTGAGATCCTTTCCATCTAAGCTGGTAATATCTCTTAAGCCTAGTAGTGAATGTTTATGAGCAGTGGATAATCTCTCTCTGTTTAGTTAGGCGAAAGAACCATATTCATCCGCACAGTCACACAGAGCCTTAGCGCAACCAAAACGATGTTCTTCTGCTAAATTCATGCAGTTTGGACTTGGTGTGAGGACATTATGCCTTATATGTAATCCTCAAGAATTTAGGTTGCCATTTACCAGGAGTGGTGGGTTGTGGCATTGCCTGGTAGACGCTCGAGTTGAAACTGCTACTGATGGGAATGTGACTGGAGGAATTGCTGGCTTGTCTTCGCTGGTTCCTCAGCTTCTCTTCCCTCCTCCATTTCGCTCTTCTGTTTGAGAACCATACCTGCAGGCACAGAGAAGGTCAGCATAGATGTAGACAGTAGTGATGGTAAACATGCATTAGTTATGGTATGGTATTAAAATTGACCTATTACCATATTCTCACCTGTATTCTAGCTTCTGGAAGGTCAATTTTTGCTGCAAGTCTTTCTCTTGCGAAAACATCTGGATAGTGGGTTCTTTCAAACTCTAAAACCGATGTGAAAACAAAGGTTATGCTTTGAACCTCAGCAGGATATGGGAGACGTGATTCTTACACTTGATGCATACCTTTCTCCAGGGCTTCGATCTGCTCCTGAGTGAACGACGTTCTGTTCCTTTGCAGTTTTCGTTTCAATTGCAGCCGCATTTGAGTCTCGTCGGAGTCCTCGCCGTTTGAGCTGATGGAGTTAGTGTTCTCGCCACTGTTGTCCGGTTGCTGGCAACCATCTGCAAAATAAAGAGGGTGAAAATTGTAGAATTATCACGCAAACCACGTTTTGCATTACCTTGAGTTGCATCAGTGTTATTTTTGTTTTATGTATATAATATAGCATTTAATAACATTTTGAATTCGCTTTTATTTTTATATTTAAATTTTTATTTCTAGCTTAAGTTTGAGTAAATTTGTTATGTGCATATTGTTGTCAATTAGTATTTTTTTTATATATAGCTTTATTATATATATATTTTATTATTATTTTTTTTATTTTTTTTTGTCTTTTTTTTTTTTTTTGTCATTTTAGTACTTCAACTTAAACTTATTTATTAAAGATAGTTGTCAAAGCAACATTTCTAATCAAAGTATACGTTTATTTAGTTTTAAGTTTTTCATTCATTTTATTTTATTTTAGCCTTATTTTAATTCAGTTTTAGTAATAACCACTGAGTTGCATGTGAAATGAATTGAGAAAAAAAATATACATTTGCAAAGTATTTATTTATTTATTTATTATTGCAATGTAACACATTTATATTTTGATTGCATTCAAATCATTATATATAGCATGCATATATATATATATATATATATATATATATATATATATAATTGTGTTATTCTGTATTTTATAATGTAGTATATAAAAAAATACAAAATAACAAATTTATTTTATTATTTATTTTATTTATTTTATTATTAGTCATATTTTGTATGCATTCAAATCATTATTTATATATATATATATATATATATATATATATATATATATATATACACACACATATATACCGTAGGCATACATGTATATATATATACATATATATATATATATATATATATATATATATATATATATATATATATATATATATATATATATATATATATATATATATATATATGTATATATATATATGTATGCCTACGGTATATATGTGTGTGTATATATATATATATATATATATATATATATATATATATATATATATATATATATATTAGGGCTGTCAAACGATTAATCGCGATTAATCGCATCCAAAATAAAAGTTTGTTTTTACATAATATATGTGTGTGTACGGTGTATAATTATTTTCTATATATAAATACACACACGCATGTATATATTTAAGAAATATTTGCATGTATATACTGTGTATATATATATATATATATATATATATATATATATATATTATATATAATTTATATTATATATAAATATTTTATATATAAATAACACATTTTTCTTAAATATATATGCATGTGTGTGTATTTATATATAGAAAATAATTATACTCCATACACACACATATATTATGTAAACACAAACTTTTATTTTGGATGCGATTAATCGTTTGACAGCCCTAATATATATATATTATACGGTATATATGTATGCCTACAAAATAGAAATAAATAAAATTATTAAACAATTATTTTGTATAATATAATATTATAATATAATTAATATAATATTTCAGACTTATTTCAGATGTAAAATTAGCATTTGGTGTGAATACACCCCAAGACTTGAGGCAAGAATTGTCAGCATTATCTCCATAGTTCCGTAACAAAGTACCAAAAGAAACGCATTGAATCATCCTCAGGTTCCCTTGGATGTTTTCATACACAGCACATATAATGTATAGGGATTCTTAGTGCTATTCACCATATGGGTGTCCAGGGACCTATTGAGGTGACCACCAACACTTGAATAGAGAGCTGCTTTTCTCAATGACACAATACCACCAGAAGAATGAGGGGAACCATTAAACTGTGCAGACAGAGATGGGCTGCCAGGCCTTTTTCGTCAGGCTCAAATTCTCCCGAGGGCACAATTGGAAAGGAACAACAAAAAGAGGCATGCAGTGCTCAGCATTGTATAACACAAGGATCTAGTCAACAGACCTTTCAGTTCAGTATGTTAACCTCTACACACCACTGTCATTAATCAAAGAACCCCAGGCCTGCCCTGTTAAACGCCAGTTAGGATTTATACGTTCAACAGGAGATGACCATTGAAAGACCTTTGCTTGCTTAGTTAGGATGGGTTGGAAAAGTCTCTCCAATCTGACCAGAATCTCTCCAGGCTATTAAAGCAACAGTAAACGCGAAATGAAAATCATTGTCATTTCTAACCTGTATGCTGTTGTTTTAAAAGTATAAGAAAACATTCAGTGTCAGTTCATGATAATGCCATTTAAGCTCCAAAAATAGTATATAGTCCATGTACTTGTGCGCTAAACTCCAAGTCTTCTGAACTAAGTCTTTAAAGCATAAAGACATGAGAGTGAGCATTTTCATTTTAAAGGTGTATTATCCCTTTAAGCAACACAAATACATTAAAAGATCACTTGCATTATTCTTATTTAATATCTATGATATCAGATAGTGTTTGTGATACTGTGAATATCCACACGCAGGATTCATCAACCTGATTAGAAACTAACTATTCATCAACTAAACTTTGTATCATTGTCTCCTCTAACCAAAAGCCTGTGGATGTTCTTTCTCTCCCTCAAAAAAAAAAAACAACAACAAAAAAAAAACAGCCTCTAATGAGCAATTACAGAGAGACCGAGCTGTGCCTGTCACAAATTCTTGCATGTGACAGAAACATCTTTTGTCCCGGGACACACAGTGCTTTTCTCTCACTCCCCATGGGGTGCAAATGATGTCGAGGGGGGAGGGGGCAGGTGGTACCGCATGGACACCTCCGCCGAAAACTCTGTTCCTAGTCACGCAGATCCAAGACCCAGACAGAAGCCGTATTGAGATGAGCGATTAATTAGCACTAACTTCTCAATTAATGAGTGGCCTTTTCTCATCCAAGCATGTCAATGGCACGCAATTCTAGATTCTGTATATTCATCTAATGCATCTCGGGATGGATTGACATATAGACCTAATGACTGCAAGAGATTTCCTTCACTTTTTCAGGACAAATAAACGAATAAAATACTGCAGAATTTTTGTCAAGTTAAAAATAATATAAAATATGTACATTCTTATATACTACATAAGGATACACTGAATAGTATACTTTTTTAATTTAAAATTTTGAAATAATAATTGAATATATAGTATACTTGTATATTTTCGTATAATTTCAGTATGAATATTATAGTAAGAAAATGAGATAATAATAATATAATAGAATTTTTTATAATGAATAATATTAACATATTTTAAAATTGTTTTTAATATATATATATATATATATACTGAATAGTATACTTTTTTATTTAATATTTTTAAATAATAATTGAATATATAGTTTACTTGTATATTTTCATATAATTTCAGTATGAATATTATAGTAAGAAAATGAGATAATAATGTATAATATAATTTTTTATAATGAAAAATATATTTTAAAATCTTTATATATATATATATATATATGTATATATATATATATATATATATATATATATATATATATATATATATATATATATATATATATATATATATATATATATATATATATATATATATAATTTATTTATTTTTTTTTTTTTTTTTTTGCTTTTGTTGTTGCTGTGCCTTTATGTTGTTGTTATTCTAATTTTGCTCATGACAGTGATGCTCTTATTACTTTTAGACTGTCTCACCTTGATTTGGTTGTCCTGGCACAGACGTACCAGGGTACCATCCCGGGCGCGTGCCCCACGTGCCGGTCTGCCCGTTGAGCATTCTCAGCTTGTCGTACATGCCATCTGCACCCATCTGTTGCTTTTCGCTAGCCAGGTTGCGTAGGACTCGATTTATCGACGACACCTGAAAGGTATAAAGAAGGCAGTCAGTCAATTACTGTTTTAATGCATCAGCCATAAAATGCCATTTTATTTCCTTCTGTTCCATCATAGCTCCGTCCATAAATGCCATTTGTGTTTATACCCGTAAATTTGAGCAATTTGGATAAATGCGAAATAATTAGCAAAATTGCATTGCAATTGCAAGAATACATGTATACAAATGCATTCTATTAAGAAATGTGGTTTATAAGAAGTGCATAATGACGTTTGCACAATCAAATGATGCAGATGAATCATAATTTGCACTCACGCTCGGTATGTTATCGTTGGTGCACACCCCCTCAGACAGTAGTCTGTCACGAATTTCCCAGGCAAAGATAGAGGGACACTCCCTCTTGTACTGTGCTATTTTCCCGACCACTTCAGGCGTCGCTACTCTCGGTTTGCTGCCTCCGATGGCTCGAGGTCGGATGGAGCCGGTCTCATAATATCTGCCCAGAATCTTGCTCACGCACCCATTCGACACCTGAATGGACAGCAATATACACAATTCACATACATTATTTAAGACTAAATTGAAATAAAGTAATGTACTTCAAACAATTATACGCTTACGTTCTTATTGTCCAGTTGGACTTTTGCATCATCATGGGTCTATGAACACAGAAAATACGCCTTAAAATTGCTAGGATGATTTCATTACGTTTAAAAGTTTTGAGAGCTAATTAGTCACACTTTACATGAGTGTTTGCTTCAGCAATACAAATGGTTAGCATCTTGAATATTTTTTTTTTTTATTGTTATTGTTATTGCTGTAATTAATTTTATTCAGCTGTACTATTTGTAACATGGACATTGTGTGACCATGATATGACTTATCACTAGGTCCCGTAAAGCTTGTTGGATGTACTAATGGGCTTCAGGGTCACCTGCAAAATCCTGGAGATGTCGCAGGGTCGCGCTCCGCTGTGAGCGAGTTCCACGATCTTCTGTCTGGTGGAGTCCGGTAACGGTCTGCCGTTCACAAAAACCCCGCCGAGCTGGTTGACGCCACTGTGACCTGTGGCACATGGAGACATAACAAATTGGCTCGTCTTTCCCCCTCGAAAACATTCCCTCAATGGGTGGTGTCCCATTGTCCAGAATAAAGCTCCACTTCTTGGAGCTTCTCTTTGATCAGCGTTACTGACGACCCGAGTCAGATTAGCGAGAAAAAGGCTGAGTTTTTACATTTGCAATGTCCGTGTTGTACAATATAACATGTCAGTGTAATCAATAACAAGAACTTTCTACAAAAGCATTGCACTTCAACAACTTGAGCTAGCAAAGGAAACTTTTTTGAATGAATTTTAAAGTTTTTCCATCATTAATAAGCTATACGCCTAGTTTTGAATGCTGTTACACAGCTCATTGTGCCCTACAAATCAACACTGGAATGTCATGCGCTAGACTCGAATCAATCAACAAACACACAGAATCGACTGATGAAATGACCTCTGAGTCTGAACATCTCCATTCAAGTGAACTGAAATTTTCATAATCAAATTGTCCTCAAGAGAACAGCTTTCCACAAGACCGTGCGTCAGTGTTTGGAAACTCTCATTCACACCAGACTAACAAATCCCCTAATAAATAAGCACACACATCGCCACTGAGGAACAACAGAAAGAGAGCAATTATCGCAAAGCATACGGCAGCAGCGCTTTCCATTGGAGTGTCCGTTAAAAAAAACAATGTGCAAAACAATTCGATATTAGATACACTGCAAACACGAGCACTGTCTCAGAAGGATATGAAAAGCGCATACCAGTTCTGTGTATTTTGATGCGATGTGAAAGTCCAGTGAAAAGTCAGTTCAAAGCGAGCAACAAAAACAAAACAGAGGCGAATCCCTACGAAAAGCCTCCCCGGAGTGTGTGTGTGCTCTAGCTCTCTGCTCCTCTCTCGTCTGACTGCAGGAGCCCGAGCTCCTAAGCAATAAATAAGCTCCAAATATAGAAGAAGAAGAGGGGGGAAAATATGATGAGCCTCTCTGACATTTGTCTTTAGAATAAAGCTAGCTGCACGTCAAGTTTGAGCTTAATTTCTGGAAATAGGCGGAGGTCGCCTCGGATCATGCATGGAAGGCTCATTGAAAAGATCAGCTGAAGTACTTGTGGCAGGACTGTCACTTTATATGACACTGCTCTGCTTTTGAAAAACGCATCGTCACGACAAATAGTAGCATGATAAAACGACCCTTTCTGTCTGCATTTGGATATCAGACAAAATTGGATTCTGCTCTTGTTGCCTTCAAGGGAGGCTTCCTTTTATTTCTAGCTACAGGAGCAACGCACGAGGACAGGGGCTTGCGTGTTTCTAAACATATTAAATCTGACAAAGCTTTCTTTTTTTGTTGAGTCCGTCCTACTGTTTGTAACAAACCCAACATCTGCTGGAGCATTGTGGGAAATGCAAGTGTCTAAATTTGAAATATACAGAGGAAAAAAAAGTGAAAGGAAGGTATTTCTTTCTGATCTGACCCTTTAAAATTCATTGGTGATTCAAATAATACTGTGAAAAAAAACCCTACGTTTTAAATACCACATCCAACCGGGCTAATTTTAATGAACCTGATTCATTTAAGCACTGATGCTGCACAACAAACGTGTGGTAATCTCTCTAAATCCAGTGGAATAATCCACTGCCATCCTCTCTGTCTTCAATAATTCCTGGATTAGTTGGATTTAATAGACTCTTGAACGTAAGGAGGAGATTCCATGAATCCGTTTGATTGATGTCACCATCACACAGAAACATGACCCGGCCTGTCATTTCACAGTTCAAAGGTTAAGTCTTAATAATCATATAATTCCCCATGGTGTAGGACTGTAGATCTGGCCTGGTGGCAGTCATAATGAGACTTGTATTTTATTGCTCCCCTACTAATGGGGAAACATATGTTGTGAATTTTAAACATCAATCCTAAATCTCCAGGGCAAACTGGGTTTTAAAACAACAGTTTCTGGTGCATGAATACGAATTTCTCAATTTATCTTTCTATACATAAATTATACCATTAATTATATGAGGTCTGGAAATATTTGTACATATGACTGAACAATGTGATTACATTACATAATCTCAGAGAGCTAATCCAAGCATTTATCGTGTGTCAGACCCAAATGCAAGATCTAAGTGACACTGAGCCGTTTACAGACTAACAGAACTCGTGTTTTTTCCCCCTCAAGCAAGCACAGAAAATCTTGAAATCAAATCCTGGAATCATCAAACTATTTCATGTGTCCCATTTCATGCATTAGCTGTTTCGGGAACTGTCTGTGGAAGTTGGCAAATGTTCTGCATTAATTCAGCCAGAGCTGCATTTATTTGTTACCAACTCGAGCAGAAATAAACATCTCCTCCCCCATCAGCCATTCATTAATGTAAGCTCGACATGGATGAAAAATGCAGTTTGTATTCCTATGGCTTTTCCTTTAAATATTAACGTCAAATCATGTATGTGGGGGGGAATATATAATGCGCATTTTTAATGCGTCTTCATTTGACCATAAATCAGACTTTAGCACCTATTATATAATTTCCCATCATGCACGGCAATTAAAGTTTAATCGTAAATGAAAAAACAGTCAGCCGTTGGAGAGAAAAAAAAACAAAAAAAACACACGAGTGGCTTAATAAGAATTGCACTTACTGTTTTGCATCATGGACGCCACTCCTGATTCCCACGTGGGTTGGTTATGGTATTCTATTAATCACAAAGAAAATGTATAGGGTTAGTTGTGAAGTCCAGATTTATTTCTTTTTTAATTGCAGTTTTGCAACAATTGCGGCGTTGCGTTTACGGCCGATGCATCTCAACGCACAAGGGGGTTAAATGATGTATATTTGGGAATAATCCTTTCTAGAGGAATTTCAGCTTTAAAAACTTGCCTGGTACAGAAGTTGACTGTCCGTTTAAAAATTTAGCCCTTCATTTGCCTCTGACTATTTAGATCGTTCCTAGGATAGAGCAAAAGAGTAATATTAGTTCGAATGACTTGTATTGAGTCATGTTTTTAATATATAATAGAGAGTTTTTTAATTGTACATGGCATTTTACGCAGCATTTTGCACCTGCCGTTTTATTTTATGGCAGAAGAAATTGATTTGAGGTATTAAATAGGCTCCTAAAAGTAAAATCTAATATATAGAATGGAAGAGTTCACGTCTCAATTTCTTGGTGGTCTGTAGCCTAAAATATGTTCAACCTTCCTCTTTAGATCTTCCCGTCAAAAGTGTACAGTGACACACGCTGTCTACTTCGCATCAGTGCTCTGAAAAGTGAGAACTGGAGGGGGTGAGAGGATCCTCACAAAGCCTGCTGGAGCTCAACAATGCGCCTCTTTTACCTTCTATACCCAAACCCAGCCATCACAACTCGGCCTCTGCAACTAGCAACACAACCTCCCACCAAACGTACCAATACTTGCCCGAATACAAAGAGCCGAGGGCACCCTGCCCCCCAGACGACCATACACACACACACACACACACACACACACACACACACACAGCATCCACTGTCACTTTCCTGACGGCCATGACCCCGGTGCCCGAACCCCAATGCGTGTTTCTGTTTGTGAGGTTTGGGGAAATAGAAAAGTAATTTCGCGTTATAAATATCTGTAGGTGTTTGTGTAACGGGTGTGGGTTGTTAGGGGTTGTAAAAGGATGCAACAGCCCAGTAGGGTGCTCAATTGGGAAAAAACAATTGCAATAAAGGATCTATTCAGCGACATTGCTAAAAAGGGGCCCAGGGAAGGAAAGTCTTTCGTTTCATTTTCTCTCCCGACGCTGAAATAACAAAACCGGTGTGTCCGTTTCCATTCGCTCTCTTCCCAAGGTTGAAGAACTGAAAGTGTTTAAACATTTTAAATTTAATTGAAAAAGTGTTATAAACTTTAACATGTCAGTAAATTTGTATTTATACAATCTAAAAATTTGCATTTAAGTGTTCTAAAGTTGTTGTTTTTTTCCCCTTAAACATTTTGTGGATTTGTTTCTAAATAATTATTTTTTGTTAATCTTTTAACTCTTATATTTTCATTTGATAATTTCCCCACCACACACAAGAAACTAATTAATATAGTCTATACATAATTAAATTGTCTAATTAGTTAATTAGTTATATATATATATTATTTTGTGCCAATTGCGGTTAAACTAATCAGTAGAATTGTCCAGAACCAATGTCAGATTGGTATACTGTTAGTTTTTATATATATATATATATTGGATTGTTGGTTATAAGTAGGCTAATTTATTATGTGAGTTTAATGTTTTGTAATAGTTGTCCTAGATGAATTTCCCAGAAATTGAGCAGTAAAGCATATTCTATTCTATTTATATAATATGTCAAGAGATTGTCAGCTGTAATTTGCCTTCATAAGTGTGGTATTTTTTTATTGTTTTAGTGCCGTAGGCCTATATCTTAAAAAAAAAAAAAAAAAAAGATTAATAAAAAAAAGTTAGGCTACGTCGATTGGAAACTACAACCCGAAGGTAAATTCTAAATACCTTTACAGCCTTATTAGCTCTTAATCACAGCAAATGTTAATTGTTTTGTGCTCCTTTAATTCGCACTCGCTCCATGCATTGCGACTCTGCGTGTTCCCGTTAATGATTTATCTAACGTCCTATACAGGCTGTTGTTGTTGTTTATGAGGTTAATAGGATCTCATCTGCATTTGTTTCGTTTGTGTAATCCTTAACTACAATTGCTTTAATTAAACATGCTTATTCAGGAAACAGAGTTCTCCATAAACATCATTCACATGCAGACATGCATCTGTACGTGTACAAAAGCGCAGTGGGAAGTTTTGAAGGATCTGACATTAACATGCCCTAATCATCTTATACTGCCATCGATGGGGAAATCTTTTGTGTTTTTGTCGCTACATTTATTTAGTGAATGTTTAAGAGGACTTGAGCGTCCTAATGCTCTATAAGTAGGCCTGGTGAATATTTGCTGGATGCTAAAATAAACGAGTCCGCTGTGGTGGTTTGTTTAAGGTTTTAAATTAGCCTAATGAAAATTAAATTATTTAGGCTACCTAATAATTTTATTTATTACATTTCATTCGTGCAATGTACTGATGTTTACTTTTAGGCTATATATATGGTAACCCAAAAGTGGAAAGTCTTGACAGTGCATTAAATAATAAAAAAAAATTAACTTTATTATCTCTCCTTTTTACCAATTACAAAAACTCTAAATACGAATATTCCTATCATGCGAATAATAATAAACAAGCAGGTCCTCGTGAGATTCAGGGAAATCTTTAAGAAGGCACTCGGCTGATGAATCATTCTGACACCTTTCCTCAACGGGTCAGTGCGTTCCCGTGCTCCGCAAAAAAAAAAAAAAAACACTGTTCAGGCCTAATGTGACATCGAACTCTTTAATCTCACAGATACATATTTACATAAACAGAAGCGGTTTTCTGCCTAAAAAGTAGTCCGAAAAAATACAACATAATCTGAGAGTTCAGCTTTATTTAGTAGCCTAATTTAGTTTTACACTTAGCCTACAAACTATTAACAGCGCGTTTTTATTTGTATGACTTGGGAAACACCCCTAACAATAATCTTAATGTCAATAAATATTAATAATAATAATAATAAGGTGGATCACTCCAGTAAAATAGTGCTGGATCCCACACGAACAACTAACTTTTAGTTTCAGCATGCGCACTCACCTTTTTGAGGCATTCTGCTCCACCGCCTGAGCCCTTCCGAGCAAAATAGTGAAACTGGGAAAGAAACAATCTCCAATAGTAATTTCTTAAAATATAGTTTTTTCCAGCGTCCCTCTATCTGGAAGGAAATTCCCTGCGAAGGAGACACAGATTGACAGTGAGCGGAGATGTCAGGACTGCTCAGGGATTGAGAGTGTGTGTGTGTGTGTGTGCTCGCATGTGTAGTGAGTGAGTGAGTGAGAAAGTGAAGGCGCATGGAGGGAGAGAGAGCGCGCGCGAGAGAGAGAGAAAGAGAGAGAGACGGAGTTGAACACACCTATCCTGATTGGTGATAGTACTGATGTATTTAGTCTGTCTGTTCCCAGTCGCAGCTCTTTACTGGCCCATTAGAGAGAAGCAGTGACCCTCTGCCATCACAGAACAGAAAACAGGCCACTTTTGAACCAACTAATCATTCCGCGCATGCAAATGCGGAGCGCCCCCTCTCAAACTCACTCAATATTGCTTTATGCAATGGTGTAGCATTCTGTTTCTGTTGGATGCACTGCTTAAATCTCACCACTGGGATTGAGCTCACTCAGAAAATACATTTTAGTGTCTCTTTTGTCTTATGTATTTTCATTAGACTTAAAACTTATTTAATTGTATCACTGTAAAAAATGTTGCTGCAATTAGTTATAACTTAAAATTTGTTGAGATAAATTAAATATCCAACCTAACTAAACTAAAGTTAACTAAACTTAATATTTTAAGTCAATCACACGAATACGTTTAAGTCGAAACATCACATAATTTATTTAAATCATGTTTTGCAGTGCCTCGAAATGTGTGATAAGTAGCCTAACTCGGCAGTTCACTTACTTAAAATGATTATGTAAATAAACTTAATGTTTAATTGAAAAAAATAAGTTGTGAACTTGACAATTCCACGTTAGCCTACTTATTTTTTTCGATTAAGCATGAATTTATATTTAGTAGCCTACTTAATCATTTTAAGGCAACGGGTTTCCTCAATTTTTTAAATTAAGTCAAGTGATCACTTTTTATTGAATATTTCAATGAAAAGAAATTGCTTTTATACTATAATTGTTATAGCTATAATTGTTAGAAGGCCTGCTTAATTATTTGAACGTAATTATGTGTATGGACACTGTTGTTAAGTGTTACAGCGAAAATCTGTTTTATTGAATATTCCTGATTGATTGTTTGTTTGTTTGCTGCATGGGGCTTTTAAGTCCTGAGAGATCTGGCCCTCCATGACACTGATAAAAGAAAGCAACCTGTTGACAGCTGCGAATTCAAAAGGAGAACCTGTTTGCTCTGTGCATTAAGTGCACTTGCAAATGGTCCCTAGTGCAACTGGCTAAAACAAACGCAAACACTCTCCACGTGCTTTTGTTGACACTCACGCGCTTTTGCACCGTATCTGCGCGTGGAGGTTAGCCTACCTCAGTGTCCACGTGGCCCCCTAAATTGTTCACTGTTCATTAATTTTACAGCTCGTTAATCGGAGTCGCAAATAGTGATGACATCTGTTTACAACTTTCTGTTTGCAACAGCCCGCGACCAAGCGGTTTGGAGAATAGATGGATATATGCAAATAAAATAAAACAATATTACTGGTCCCTGAGGTAGTTTGAATTTGTTGTAGCTCAAGATAATAAATATTAGGTTTTGAATTTCTGCTAATTTAAAGGCTTGTTGTAAAGCAACCATTCTTTCCAAAGTAAGCTAGTGTCTATTGTATATCGACAGACAAATCCAGTTTTAAAATTCTATATTCTTTTTGCGCTACGTCTTGAACTCAGATATAAGTTCCCATATTTGCCTAGTTTAGAAATCTACACTTATGCCTAAACTGTGCAAATAATTTATATTGTGTATATAGGCTATATATAGGCTATATATATATATATATATATATATATATATATATATATATATATATATATATATATATATATACTGTAAAAAATAAGTTGCTGCATTACATTTTTAGGTACAGTCAGCTTGGATGTTTAAGTCATTTCAACTTAAATGAGGCTAGCTATTAAACTGACTTAAAAAATTAGTTGAAGCTTGCATAATTTATTTATTTTTTTAAAGTTGACGATTGCTTAACTTATTTTGAGGCGCAATGTAAAAACATATGTTGTCATAACTTACTGATCATATAATTTTTTACATTTCAGCAACTCCTCCGCACCCGTATTCAGCTGTCGTAGCACGAGTCCCGAGTCTATGGGAGCCGGTTAAGAGCTGATGGAATTTTACAAAGAAAAGAAGAAAATATAGGCCTATACGATAGCCATTGCATTGACTTCCCGGCGTATGCAAAGTTAGGAAAAAGTCAACGCTCATCAATAAACTATCTAGGAGGTAAATAAGAGCTCCTGAGAACCATTGCGTTCCTGACTGTGGAGACAAACGACGCTGCCAAGGAGTTAAAAAAGGCCTTATGGGAACGGATAATGAACAGCACTGTCCCATATCGGCCGTGCAGAGTTTCTCTCTTACTACTGCAAATGTTTCCACAAATGAGCTCTTCTTATCTGTTTCAGCCTCTGATGACTCTAATGCACCTTAATAGCCTATATGTTCGTTTTTATTTCAAATGTATTACAAAGAAGCAAAGACACTGCAATGCATAGCCTACTAACCCGACAAATAGAAAGCCCTAGAAGCTTAGTATTTGTGCCGTGGCTGTTGATTTGTCATTTAGATCAGTTGTAAATCCTCTCCGTGTTAATGAGGTGTATTTAGGAAGTGGTCTGATTCAGGGCGCATCATCAGCCTCCAGGCCATACAACCCCTCCGCATCACACGGACCCTGCAGATAGCAATTCTACACGCAAAGCAATTAGCCCAATTGAGATTAGTAACTGCTAATACGAAGTTGTGAAAAGTAATCCCTAATCTCGTGTATAGCCGTTTCGCTCTTGGGCAAAGTGGTCACTGTGTCTTCTGTTGGAAACTTTTTAGAAAAGAAGAACGAGGGGAGGGAATGGGACTGACGTCATACTTCAGGAGAACACAAAAGAGTGAATCGATAAAAATAAAAAAAGTGACGAACGGGCTGACAGATTGTTTTATAAATCAATTGGCTATACAGTTTGGGAACCAAATAAATGTACTTACCACCAACGTTTTTTTTTTAGTTTTTTTTTTTTTAGTTGATGTTTTTCATATAAGATTTAGTTATTTATGTTGTTTACTTTCTTTTATTGTTGTTTATTCTTTTATAATAATAACAAAAATGTCTCGTTTAACGTAAAATATTAATAGAAAAGGCACCTCCGATTTCACAATTATTATTATTATTAGGAAAGAAGAATGTTTAGTAAACAAATTAATTCTAATTGCTGTGGAAAAAATGGAGAGCTAGTTTTACATGTTCTTTCACTTAGCCTACTTAATTCTGATGTTAATTTGCGTTCCCTAGCGTTCCTAAAACTGTTCTTAAAATGGAAAGGTGCTTTTAATGTAATAAAAACTTATTTTGTGTTGATGTAACGTGTGTAGGCTACTGTATCTGCACTGATGAATTGACGTAATTCATCACATGTTATGAAAATGTATTAAAATAGCCATTTCAAAAGCAGAAATATGTAGGCCTATGTCTAAATTTGACATAAACCGGAGGAAATACGCATATTAAAGATAGGATAATCAAATGTATTTTCCTAATGAAGATATGCCGTGCATTTGCTTTACTGAGGACGGTGGGAAAAACATGCAGTATTTCTTAACTTACCGGGATATTTCTGACTTCTGATCAATATCCTGCAGTTTCAAGCCCTTGCGTTTGAATAAATTAAAACGATCTCATGAGTCCAGACCGTGTTGTCACGTTTGAATCCCGTTTGGAGTGGAAATGTCAGTGAGAATGAAAAAACGGTGTAACCCTCACTCACTGTAAACTTTCTCTTAATATCAGCCTCAGCTCGTCAGCGATTGGTCAGATGACGCGCTACGTCACGCTGGAAAATAGTTCTCATACAGCCATGCATGCAACATATCAGGGGAACTCCATGCTCTCACATTAGCCTCGATTTTCAAGACGTGTCTGGCGTGATTATTGCCCTATATTTCAAGTGAAGAATTAGGAGAATTATGCTTCTGTTTCTGTCTTGGTGTTTCCTAAAGAAGGGAATCTCTTTGATATATAACGGGGCAGTTTTATATTATCAATATATGATAAAAAAGCCTACATATTAATATAGCCTAATAATATTAATAAAATATAGGCAATTGAGTAATGTTTATGCTATATTTAAAATGCGCACCACTATATTGATAACAATGAATCATTTTTAAAAATAAATTATTTATGGTTTGCTAGTTCTCAGAAATCATCCTATTTTTACACTTATGCACATGGGCTCTAGTTAGTACATTTAAAATAATTATCTTTGATATATTTCAGTAACTGCAGAAAGACAAGTTTTGACGGTTTTTTATAGCCTATAGGCTATCTGCAAAAAGCCTATTTTTATAATGCAAATATTTGAAACTTTAAAACGTCTAATGTTATTTTATTTATTTATTTATTTATTCAGCCTCTCTTCTTGATCCTAAGTTCCTATCCGTCTGTTAAGCAAATATTGGCCAAGGCGTCACGGAGATCTTATTTACCCTACTCATTCAGGTGGAAAATCAAATGGTTAACCGGTACAACAGCGCGTTTAGTGAAAATGTTTGTTTCCACCTAGCTTCTTTAATGTCTACGACCATTCCTGGACCATTTTCTCGATTCTTCCTAAAAGGAGAGCTGTTGCCCATTTAACTATAGGTTATTTATGAAATTCTGTGCAGCATCTAAACAAAGAAAACATTAGAATAATAGCCCAAAGGCGAAGCAACATGGCATTTACTTCATGTGTCGTGACGTACAGATGTCACTGTCCATAGTGCGCAAATGCGCAACAGTTCAGTGGTGTGTGTCTCTCAGGAAATGAATGGGTTGTGTTGGTTCTTTAGGACGTATGGAGCAGGTATGGGGCGCGCACGAGCAGTATTCAGCCCTTTGTTTGACGTAACCACAATTAAGGGCCACAGAAACCGTGCAACGCTGCAGGGTTCTCCAGGTGATCGCTGGAAACCGCACGGCTTATCATGCGGTCAATAAAAGAAGACGCTGCGCAGCGGCCGGGCCAGGTGCCTCCGTTCCCTGTTCCACGACGCCCCGCTCTCAAGAACCCGACCAGGCGTGAAGGAAAATCTGTTCAGCCGGCCTCTCAGCATCCTCTCTCCCCCACTCTCTCTCTCTATCTCTCTATCTGTCTCACACACGCTCACATAGACACACACACACATAGGCTACATTTCTCTTCTATACAACAATAACAAGTTTTCAAGTGGTGTTGTATTTCAATAACGAGTTTGATATGAGCAATTCAAATGTTCGTTATTAAAATTAATGAATGTTTAATATTTAGTTTTTTTTATTACAATAGGCTATGTTGTTATAATGGCATAATCGCTTATGTATAGGCCTACACAACAATTGATTTTACGGAATAAGAAAGGTTTTACTGACAAATGTAGAAATGGGTCCAAAAATAAAGGAGGGGAAATGTTTGTTTTTTTTAAATCCAGTTTTCAAAATATCATTCTTTACATTCACAATTAATCTTTACATTCATGTTGGTTAAATGCATTCTCTTTTTTTTAAACCGTTTTCTAGAAAACAAATGACTCGGTCTTTAAATACACGTGAGCGTCATAATTAGGCTATTTCAAGAAACTTTTTAAGACATGTTATAAGGTATTTTAAATTTTTCCAACGTTTTCTTTCAAAACGCGCCTTTATTCAAATATTATTGGTTGTTCGTAAAATTATGGATTTCGTTTTGATATGATTCGCCATTAAAGAATTAAAGAACTGAAAAGGCAGACGGTTTGCCTTCTGTTCTGCTATATTGGAATAACTTCTCTAATGACTGGCCTTACATCTGTCATGGATCTTCTGTTTACTTATAGGCTACTTACTGTTTGCTTACACACAGTAAATCAGGTTCAGCTCTGACCAGGCATTACCGATTACATTATTTTATGCATTGTCATCATGTATGAATGTGCAAAGCTTCGTTTCTTTTCTCTTTCTCTTGGATTCAAAAGTGCATGAACAATCCTTCATAATTATGCACTTATAATATTTCCCTTCTTCCCATCAAAACTAGCCTATACTTAAAGAGATTAAGATTTAATTATATGAGTATATAGGAGGTCTCCTCAAATCTCTACCTTCAGGTCCTTGTCGTCCCAGTTTTCTCCCAGAAGCTGATGACTTTGTGATGTGTATTATGTGTATTTCGGTTTTTCAGCAATATGTGTGAATCTGTCCCCCTCTTTAATTTAAGCAGTCCAGCCCCCGGCCCTGGACAGAGACATTAGCTGAATTCCCTCAGGCTGATCGCAATCAATTTGTCCGGCGCAGACAGCAAAGCCCTGGATGTTAGAAACTCACTTTACCTCAATGTGACAAGCCTGAGTATACGACCCACAATCTGAAAGCACAGCCAGAATAAAGATTCAGCGCAAGCTTCAATTGTACAGTATAGGCCTATACGCCCAAAGCTCAAAACAATCATATATGTTGAACATGGAAACTCTGCAATGATGAACATGCAATAGTTTTTTTTTTTAATGAACAGATTTATTGTACAGTCGTCCCAGAAATTATTTCACGTTTACAATATAAAACTGTGCAACAAATGATCCAATAGATCCAATCCAATTTTTTTTTTTTTTTTTTTTTTTTTTTTTTCTGGTTCCAATGTGTTTCTTAGTGAATTAAGTTATTTCCTCTCAAATTCACACAGGTGTTGTATCAGAAAGCGTTTTATCCTGATTTAGAAAAGTACTGTACAGTCGCAGGATGAAATGATTGACACCTGGCCGTGATTGATCGCTCTGCTGCAGTGCTGCCAGCAATAACACGGTAAACGGAGAGAGGAGACTCAGTGTCCGGGGCAAACTGTGAGCTGACAGGGCGAAATGAGAGCTAACGAGGCTGTCAGAGGCTCTGACAACACAAATAAAAGCTCGTCACTCCCCACGATTTAATCACGTTTAGTGGAAACGTATTGCTCAGTTCAAAATACACACCATATTAATTATGAGGGGTGAATTTCCGTGTTAAGGCCTGAGGTTAAATACCTCAAATAAAATATATATCTATCATAAATATGTTTCATGTCTATCTATCTATCCATCCATCCATCCATCTCTATATATCCATATCACTCTATCCAACTGTCTGTCTGTCCATCCATCCCTATCAATCTATTAGTCAATCCGTCTGTCTGTCCGTCCATCCATCCATCCATATATTCTGCCTGTCCGTCCGTCTATCCATCCATCCATCTCTATATATCTATCCATCACTCTTTCTTACTGTCCGTCCATACATCTATCCATGCATCCATATCATTCTGTCCATCCATCCATCTCTATATATCCATATCACTCTATCCAACTGTCTGTCTGTCCATCCATCTATCCCTATATATCAATCTATTAGTCAATCCGTCCGTCTGTCCGTCCGTCCATCCATCCATATAATTCTGCCTGTCCGTCCATCCGTCCGTCCATCCATCCATCCGTCCATCCATCCATCCATCCATCTCTATATATCTATCCATCACTCTTTCTTACTGTCCGTCCATACATCTATCCATACATCTATCCATGCATCCATATCATTCTGTCCATCCATCCATTTCTATATCCATCTATCACTCTATCCAACTGTCTGTCTGTCCATCCATCCATCCATCTCTATTTATCTTACTATCCATCTGTCTGTCCATCCGTCTGTCCGTCCATCCATCCATCCATCTCTATATATCTATCCATCACTCTTTCTTACTGTCCGTCCATACATCTATCCATACATCTATCCATGCATCCATATCATTCTGTCCATCCGTCCATCCATCCATATATCCATCTATCACTCTATCCAACTGTCTGTCTGTCCATCCATCCATCCATCTCTATATATCTGTCTGTCTGTCCATCCATTCATGATCGGATAATTATTGTAAAATATATTGCATATTACATAATTACAGATTTTCATTCTATATGTCCAATTTTTGTTCAACTTCTCTTGAGTTACTAGTTGAGTACACTATACAGTATGTATTTTATTAGTTTGCCAGTTATTTTGGATCATTTAAAACCAAGCCGAGTTCAATTCTTGTTCTGGTGTCATTTCTGTGGCCCTGCTCGTCCAGGTGTGACTTCCCTCCCTGCGTCTTACGATAGGAACAGGAAACTTGGTTGCTGTGACAATGAGTCGGTCAAAGTCATTCATAAAGTGCATCTATTTTTACCCCCCAGCCCACATTTAAAGCTGATATGGCGTTTACGCTGAGTGGTGCTTAACAAATGATGTTACCATGCCAGATTAGAGTTAAACAAAAGAACACTTAACTGTGCAGTGTTGACCTAAGAGATAGATGGAAATATATTTGTGGCTAATCAAGGGCGGTTTGTAAATTTGGGAAGTGTGTGTGTGTGTGTGGCTTTTGCTTTATTTAAAAATGTCCTCACAATAGAGAAACATGTCAAAAAAGAAATTTGAAGCAGTTTTCACTATCAAAAAAGTTCATTTATTGGGGGTTGCTTAATAAAAGACCATCATGGTACTATACGGTTACCCGGACCACATGTGATGACCTACCCCAACCCCGCCCCTAAACCTACCTGTCACTGGGGTTACGACCAACCAAGAGCAGTTGTGGTCACGTGTGGTCAGGTGTGGTCCGGATAACCGTATAGTACCTATCATAAATATCATTATTTTAGTGTGAGTACCATTGTCTGTGAGAAGTCCTGACTATAGCCATACTTTTGGGATCACAATGACTAAAAATCTCTACAAAAGTTATTAGTTTTTCACCTCTAAAATGCAAAGAGCTGTATTTTAAGGTTTATGCCTTGTTATTGTAAAACAATAGGAGTCTATGACAGTTCCCATTGAGATACCTAGCTAAACATGTGTGTGTGAGTGTGTTTGTTTGGTTGTTTACTGCTGTGTTCATATGTTTTTAGCACATAGAGTATATCACCCCCAGCTGTGTTTATGTCTGTAGTCTTATGTGACATAAAACTGAAATGTGAATGGCAAAGTCGAGCTGTAAAGTGCTTCATGAGGGACTCTCAATAATAAACTATTAATGAAACGTGGCAGAGTAAAACCCTCACAAGAACGTGCGCATTTATAATGCGCCACGTGCCCAAACAGGGTCACGACAGCATACTCTCGCTCGGGGCGAAAGCATGGGCACAACTAAGGAGCACCTAGCGTGAGGAACTCAACGCAGATCCAAGTGATAGGTTTAAATGGATCCTGTGTTTCTAACCCTTTCCGTGTTCGACAGCTCACACTAAATCAGGCAATAACAACAGCAAACCATCTGGAAAATAGACTCGCGAGAGACCCCACTCATCGCATCTTACATCTGCCTGACGCATTCTATCATGCAGTGTGTATTTTTAAGATAATCAAACTGATTGCTGGGTGCGAATCTCATCCTTGAATAGGCCTACGAGTGATGCAAAGGGGAAAAAATAGGCCTCTTTTGCCTTTTGTACATGTTTCTCATTTTAATGGAAATGCAAAGCATCAATGAATCATGATGCAGAATATGTACATTCTGAAATGCTTTTCTACTGTTTAAAATATGATGTGGTGTTGTTGTTTTGGCCTCAATTTGCAAACCGGGGCAGATCCAGACCTGTCATATCCGGTCGGTAAACTGTCTCATTCTGAGAATCTCATTTCAGTGAAAGCGTCTACTGCTTCTATTGAACTAAATGGGTCTGGATATCAACATTTGTAATATCACATGCATTTTCTCTGATGTTTACTATGTAAAATATAGGTCTACCTCATATATATATATATATATATATATATCCCTCTATGGTACGCAATATGATATCAGTGAGGAAATAAATGTTTTTCCTGCTTAAAAATGGACACTATAACAATATCAATAAACATTATCATTATTTTTGAAATTTATTTATTAATTAAAAGTTTGTTGCCTCAAGGCAACATTGTACCACAATGGACAAATTTAAACATTTGACATTTTCATGAAGAAAAAATGTATATATTTATTGAAAACATCAATTTCTTTAACTAAACACTTGAACAAACATATTTATCAAGTTTTTAATGAATTACACATTTCATATTTAATAAAAAGTAACATTTATTATCCAGCTGTTGCCCTCAGGCAACATTGTACCATCGTGGAACGCAAGTACTCCAAACCATCATATCATCAAGTTATCATATCAAAACATTACAATCGGTGGTGTTTCAAGGTAAAACATTAACAATCACCATAACCTTATCCTAATATGAACCTCATCCTAACTCTGCTGTCTCTCCGGTATGCCAGGCCTCAACAACAGCAAGATCAAACATGTGGAAGACCTCCCTGGCCGACCTAATGACCCGTGTGGGGTCAGGGGGGGCCTGACAGGAGCCCCCCGATTATCCGAGACCCCCAGAAGTAGCGCCGCCTTCATCCTCAGTTTGGCGCCACTTGCCCCTGTCCCACTAACCCACTATTTGTCAGATTGACCACTATAGTGCCCAAATGTCCCGTTGACCCCCCTGACCGGTCCCAAGCCATGCCCCCATCCCACGAACCCACTATTTGTCCGATTACCCACTGTAGTGGCCAAATGACCAGTCAGCCCGTGCTGACCACTCACAAGCCACGCCCCCGTCCCACGAACCCACTATTTGTCCGATTGCCCACTATAGTGGCCAAATGTCCCGTTGACCCCCCTGACCGGTCCCAAGCCATGCCCCCATCCCACGAACCCACTATTAGTCCGATTTCCCACTATAGTGGCCAAATGTCCCGTCAAACCATGCTGAGTTTTCAGTTTGCAAAAATGCAAATACATTTAGATAATTCAAACTTCTTTCCTTACAAATAAAATATACTTTCAAGTATTCAAACTGAGTATGCTTGGTATGGCCTTATGTGATTCCATTATGGTACAATGTTGCCTCGAGGCAACATGCAGTTTTATGTAATTTCCTATGAAACTTTTGATGATATATAATGTAAAGTTTTTTAAAATACTTCTTTACTTACCAATGAAGGTGACTGATTTTTTGTAAATGATTATCTGGACAGAAATGAGTGAAAAATGCCCTTTTCAGTGGAGAAAACATAGAGCCATGTGACATGTGCACGTGTGCTGAAAGAGGGACCAAAATGGACCCCTGTGGGTCATGTGGCCACTCTTTTGCATTTTCATTTGTTAGTATTTGAGTTCCCCTCCTCTTATAGAGCATTGACCAATTAAATTTTATAACGTTTTTATTATAAAAAAGCTAAAATGGACTATGTTGCCTGGAGGCAACACCATAGAGGGATATATATATTGAGAGAAGATTACTTCAGTAACTTGTAAAGTAATGCAAAATATTCAAAGAAGAAAAAGTAACACAAAAGTAACTTAATGCATTACTTTCCATTAAAAGGAACTAATGCAATTAGTTACTTTTTTAGGGAGTAACGCAATATTGTAATGCATTACTTTTAAAAGTAACTTTCTCCATGTGTGTAGGCTATACATATTTGTTAAGTTTATGTAAACTTAACAAAATACAAAACCATTCAAGATTACATATATATATATATATATATATATATATATATATATATATATGTGTGTGTGTGTGTGTGTGTGTGTGTGTGTGTAAACTTAACAAATACAAAACCATTCAAGATTTGTTTGTTTTTTAAAGAAATGAATACTTTTAAATTAGCAAGGATGCATTAAATTGATCAATTGATCAGATTTCTATTTCAAATAAATGCTGTATTTTTTTCACTTTTTATTCATAAAAGAGTAAAGAGTAATGATGCTGAAAATTCAGCTTTGATCACAGGAATAAATTACATTTTAAAATATATTCAAATAGAAAACGGATATTTTAAATTGTAATAATGTTTCACAATGTTTCTGTTTTACTTAATGCAGCGTTGGTGAGTATAATAGATCATACTGGCCTCAAACATTTAACATGAAAATATATTAAAAAGAATGTTACATTTTTAGACGCTTGTATTGTTTTACAATATGGTCTTTTTAAGACACTAATTATTCACACTCATTTTCAAAGACCTATATTGTTTCAAAGATGAGATCACAAACCTGACCATCAAACCTGTTTAATCTAACCTTGAAACTCACTAGGACAACAGTACAATGCAGGCAATGAAGTCCTTCTTGACCTGTCACTGTACCATCTGCTCTTTGCATGAATCACTGTTGTAATTAAAGGCCGCAGAGAATAAAGGCCAATAATGGAGAATTACACTTTCTGAACCCCATGCAAGCAGATGTACCGGGCTCTGTCCACAGATAAATAAATGGGTGGGGGTTTAGGGGGTATAAATAAAGTTTGTAGTGGATTAATCCCCCCAGTCTTGAGAACCTGAGCACATTTGTCATAACCAAGTGGGAGGCTGGGGTTTACGGTGTCTGTCATGACTGCCCTAATAGTTCTGTGACATCTATTGATTGTGGGACAGCTGTAAGGCTCAGTCGCAGAAGCCAGAGGCAGTCACAATACATTAGCTTGATGGCATAACTCAGCCTCCAACAGGTCCAATACTGACCCAAATAATCCGACTTCTGCTTCTTAATGTCTTAACTAAACTGAAAGGGGAAATGTCAAGTGCACTCTTTGATTTTTGTAGACTTCTACAGTATAGAATATTTCTCTAAAACATACATTTTGGTTTTTAATTAGTCTAAATTAAATTGAAATCAATGCTGTAATGCACACACAGGATATGCAATAATGGTGGCATCAAGGATCTCCACTGTCAAAACTGCAGCTATGGCTCGAATATGCAATATTTTAACATTTGATTATTAAATTGTACTCTTCAGGCATGAATTACACCTCTTTTCCCACGGGTCATTTAGATGATGAGATCTTGCATTATTCACATAATTACTCTTCGGTATGCGGCCCTTTAAGAACCATTTTTGGTTGCCCACAGAATCTTTCAGTTTTTGGGTTTTTTTGTCCTGCTTCAGTGGTGTTGTTGGATGATTAATCTCTCAGGACTCTTAGAGTGACTAAAATACAACGTGGGTGTAAAGTTGCCCTGGAGCAGTGAGCTGACTCTTTTTAGCTTAGTGAGCCTTCATTAGGCTGCATTTGAAGAGGAGTTTCATGCATTTCAGTTTTTTATTCTGCTTTACATATTGAGTTGTTCAAGTAACAAACACCATAATAGGTTTATATTACAGTTAATTGGCATGCGATTCAAATATTAGATGATTATTAGCAAAGTAAGCCTATCAAGCATAACATGAAAAAAATGCAGATTATGCAGCAAATATTTAAAATGTACATATATGCAATATACATACATAAAATGCAATATACATACATAAAATTCAATATACATACATAAGTCTCATAAAACATCCATACCCGAGTCTTTTGAGTATTGTGCAGTGTGCAATGAAGTGAGGAATCTGAGCCTTTGGGTCTTGTTGATGCTGTGTTAGTGCGCCCTCTGGTGGTTTCTGGATCAAATTAATTTAATATTTTGTGGTTCAGCTGATTTGAAAATGGAACAAGGACTCAAAACACGTGTCTTAGTGCACTGTGAATTCAGAGTGATAAGAGAAGTAATCTCTACAGAAACAAGTGCAGGAGGATCTCATGTTTGTTGTATAATGCCAGCTGAGTGTATCCATCATATCTGCATGCATTGGACCAGGTCAAAGGTCACTTAGTCTACTTACTAGGCTACTGCACATAGATTCTGTTTATGATAGGCTAGTATTTGTAATTCTGAAATTAAATTATGCTTGAATTATTGATAGACTTACAAACACACACACACACACACACACACAAACACACACACACACACACACACACACACACACACACACACACACACACACAAACACACACATGTATAGTGTGAATAATGACAGCTGATGGTGCCTATTTTTATAGTTCAGGCAATAATTATAAACTGCAGATAGTATTTGAAGTATTTCAGGAAGGTGAGATATCACCTTTCACCCCAAAAGTATGAAGGTCATTACATAACAAAATATCAAGTGACATCTATTTTTCAAGACAGCACAAACATGCAAGCAAAGTTCTAAATAAAAAAAATATTTGTCAAATATTTTGTTGCTTAATACGACAATTATTATATATTTGAAGTGTGACTTAAATGTAGATAGATAGATAGATAGATAGATAGATAGATAGATAGATAGATAGATAGATAGATAGATAGATAGATAGATAGATAGATAGATCAAACATAGATGTTTAAAGAAAAGAATAGTTTGATTTCCAGTAGCAGAAGGAAATGTCAGCGCCACTGAAGAGCCTATCTTCATTTTCTCCTCCAGTGACCGCATTACCAGACGCGCGTGCACTGATGGCGCTGGCGCGAGCGTATCGTGCGCGTTACTTTCTAATTGAGCTCGAACTGGTGCCGATTCTTTATTACTCAGTTTACTCAATTCTTTATTACTTTATTCAAATCCCTCATAATTATTATTTTTTTTTTACCTTTTCTTTTCGGACAATGAATTAAGTCAGCTGCACTAACTCTAATTAATTCAGCAGCTGCATGCACTGATGTTCCCAGTCCACTCAGTCTTCGTCTTGAATGATAGGTGATATCTAGTCCTATGTGAAATAAATAAATAAATTAATAAATGAACAAACAACACAATAAATAATAATGTTAAATAATAATATGAATTAATAATAGTGAAAATCACTTTGGTCAATTTAACAAGCGATTAAACCTTCTGAAGTCTGGCCTTAATGCCAACATATAATAGAAGATCAAACCCAAAAGTGATGCTGGGTAACTTCATCTGCTTCGCATGCATCTCAACAACTGATCTTCATTGTCACTTTCTGAAAAAGTTTTGAGATCATTTTTACACTAGGCTACCATTCAAAAGTTTGGATTCTCTGTGAGGGAAGAAACTGCTACTTTTATTTACCAAGGATCTATTAAATATGAACCAGTAAAGACATTTTTTTCTATCTCTTTGGCTCAATTCTCGAATAAGAATTTTTTTTTTTCTCAAAACATTAATTTCAGATCTCCGAACAATTCGCGTTTTTTTAACAACCAGATTTGAATTCGGCTTAAAGAGATAGTTCCCCTAAAGTGATAATTCTTTCATTAATTACTCCCCCTCATGTCGTTCCAAACGCGTAAGACTTTCGTTCACCTTCGAAACACAAATGAAGATCTTTTTGATGTAATCTGAGATTTTTTTTACCTTCCATTGACAGCCTACGCAACATCAAGGCGCGTTCACGAGAGCACCGCATGCTGTTGTGTTTTGGGTTTTGACGCGGGAGTTGTAAACCCATCAGAGATTAATATTTTGTAAATAAAGTGGTAAATTATGTTTTTTTGTGTTTTGTTTTTTTTGTTTTTTTTGCAAAAACAAAGCACTCATAAACCTGAGGTTAAACCACTGTGTAGTCACATGGATTACTTTTATGATATCTTTACTACCTTTCTTGGGCTTGAATGTGGTAGTTGCGTACCTGTCAATGGAGGGACAGAAAGCTCTCAGATTTTATTAAAAAGATCTTCATTTGTGTTACGAAGATGAATGAAAGTCTTACAAATTTGGAATGACATGAGGGTGAGTAATTAATGACAGAATTTTCATTTTTGGATGACGTATCCCTTTAAGCAAACTGAAAGTTTATTGAAGTAGCCTACTATTGTCTTTGCACAATAAAAAAATTAACATGGCTTGGCTTGCTGTTCCAAACTGATGAGCTGATTCTCATTGAAACTGTCTGTAACAATGTTTAAGTTCAGGGAAGTAGGAGGCAGGAACCGGCAAACGTTAAACATAACTTAAATAATAAAAAATAAACTTAAAGAATAAAACTCATAACTTATATGTCCAAGGCCTGCTCCTCTCTCCTCTTCCACTGTCGTCACTCCTCGAGACCGGTCATTTACACTCTTGCCACCGGCCTCAATCCGTTCCCACGGCTCTCGGCCCCGTGCTGCTTGACACACTGTCACACTCTTCACAACTTCTAAAGATGCTTTCATCATGTGAGCAATCACATGCAAAATGAACCATTCAACTATCAAAATCTGTCAGACATATACATGTATGTTCCATAAATGTGTTTACATGTAACACACTGCTACAATAATGAATGTACCGTATACTGTACAAATATATAGGTCTTTATTACATGGCTTGGTTGAATTCTAATGTAGAATGCAGTCTGTTATTTCTTGATAACAGACCGCTGCGAAGTATAACACACCGTTTCCATGAAAAACAGAGTGTTGCTATGGAGACGGAACGGACTATTTTCTTTAGCGGAAGCAATACAATCGTTTTTAAATCAATAAACTCCTTTTTAAATCAATATTTTGTGTCAAATTATTGATTTATTTGGTAGGTAGCCATGTAATAAGCGGGATAATGTAGAGCGAGGCGGTTGTTATAGCGAATACAACCCCTTCAGGCTCTATATTATCCCTTACATATTATTCGTGTAGGCTACTATTTTTTCCAAGTAAGCTTTTACCTACCGTTAAAATTAGTCTAGAATTTTTGTTGGCGCCGATGGCCTCGTGGTCAGCGCGTCGACATGTAGCGCTGTTGCGCTTGGACGGCCCGAGTTCGAGTCCCGGCTCGTGGACCTTTCCCGATCCCATCCCCCGTCTCTCTCCCACCTCACTTCCTGTCAACTCTCTACTGTCCTGTCCCAATAAAAGGCAAAAATCACCAAAAAAATTATATATAAAATTAGTCTAGAATTTGTATGGTTTCTGCATTTTGCAGACATGCAGAGTAAAACAATTGTGACAATTTACTTAGAGAATGTTAAGAATAAAAATGAGTCAAAGCGATTGAGACAAAACTGTAAAATGTATAAAAGTAGCACAGTGAAAAATCTTTCTTGATTACTAAAGCAGCACATTTTTGTAACATACAGGAGTATGCAACACAAATGGGGCTTTACCATCTCTTGTATTTGACCCTTGACCTCTAAAATCATACTGGTATAACAGTCATGACTCATATGCTTCTGTGCTCTTCTGTCACTTGTGACCCTGAACTGACTTTACCTTGTGTCTGTTTTTCTCTTATATCTTTCTAAATGTATGTATGACTGCTGTGTGGTTGAGCAGGCCTTTCCAATATGCACACCACAGCTGTACCTGTTCTCACAGTTATGCCAGGCTGTGCCAGCCCCGTCTGTTCTGTGCCCACACCGAAACCTCATCCATCTGTTTCCCAGCCTGTCTCTTTCATTCTGTCTTTCCCTGTGGTCCTGCATGGCCATACACACACAGTTGATTCTCTATCAGCATTCACATTCATAGTGACATAGTGAAGTTTAATAGTGAGTCAAAATGTTTTGTGTATGCATTCAGACACATATTTGACTAAAAAGGTCCAACAGCCTCTCATGCAGTGAGTTGGAACGCTGTGTTTGGAGCCGTCAGGTGCATGAGTCAGTTGAGTTTGTCATTCCTTTCTCTTGATGAGAGCAGGAAAACGGCTGGCCAATGAAAGCATCTGTCCATGTTCTTCCACAGCTGCAGACACCAGAAGAGAAGCCCCTCTGGACAAGCTTCATTCTGGGATCATCCAGACCAGCAGCGTCCTCTTGGAAGTACGACAGAGGAAGCGAGCGCGTGCAGAGAGGTGTGAGGAGGAACACACACACGCTCTTTGCTCGCAGAAAGGTGCACAATTCTGAATCTAAGAACTGGCTTTGTCTCAATTCTTGAATGTGAATTTGAACTGAATTGGTCACAAGTTGATTTGGAATGACAGGAAGAAGAATTAGCTGAATGGACCCTTTTCACATTTCCAGGGTTCAACTTCTTTTTAGGAGCAGAAGTCACCATAGTTGGGTAAACTTATATGGTGACTGGAAACTACAACACATATATTTTTGTGTTGATAACATTTCTATGACTTTCCAAAAGAAAAAAATATATTGAGAGACTGCCCTTACAAAAAAAGATGTTTATTCAAGAAGTATTAGTATTCTTCTTTTATACTTTCAGTCTACTTTTTGTGTACTTCTCAGAAATATACTTAAGGCTACTTCTCATTCTGTATTTTTAAAATGAACAGTAGCCTGAATTTATTGAACAAAATTAAATTCATTTTTTTTATATAAAAAAACAAACAGAAAAAGTAAAAACTTGATTGTTTGAACAAGTATTAATAGTCATAATTAAAAAACATAATTTACTGTAGCTAAAGTATGTTTAAATTTGTGCCTTTTGCCCTGTGTGCCATTTTTAAACAAACCACTTTTTACTTTTTCATTGATTTATTTTTGCACAAAATCTCCATCAATGTTCAATAAATTAATTAAATAAATAAATACCTAAAAATATTTCTGCAATCGTGCACTAAGTGTCACGTTCCGTTTAGTTTCAGTTTTCACGGACCTTCTGTTTGTATTGTCAGTCACACGTGTTTCTTTGTTCAGATTCCCGCCACTAATCTGACTGTCTCCATGGTTACCGTCATTATGAGTTCATGTGTATCAGCTGTGTATTGTCATTTCCTCGTTTGCATTCAGTACTTAAGTTTCCCCTTCACCATCATTCAGTGTCCGGTCACCGTTGTGTTTAGTTGTGCTAATGCCTGTCTGCCTACTCTTGGATTACTTGTTATTAAATTTATGTTTGGAACCGTATTTCTCTGTCTTCGTCTTCTATGCTTGTGACACTATGGGAGTAGTCAAAAGCACATTTTTCTTAAGGTGTGCCTTTATCCCCGCTGTACAATATTTGTGCACCAGCCAGCTTATTGAGGTCAGAAATCATTTTATGATTGTGTGACACTCTGGTCGCCTCTGGCCCTGGCTGAAGCGTTAGATAACTGGCCAAGGAATTGCAGTAGCTAAAAGACAGATTACCCATCTGCCCCCTTTGCTGACTGTGACCTTTGCAGTGGCAGAACTACAGGCTCTGTAGACCCTTATTAACACACACTAATCAGCTATTAATCATCTGACATTCCTGGAACATTCCGGGGCCGGGGGGTGTGATGAGGGCCGACGAGAGAGAGAGACTGCAAAAGGGTCTCAAATGTTTTAGGTGAAAGTCTCACTGTAATCGTGTCCATTTCTTTAACCGATGCTTGGTGTTTGTTAACCCTGTAAAGCCTAACTTGACGTGGGGGGAAATCAGAGAGGAGGGAAGGTTAGATCCACATGCAAATAAGGTTTAATTCACGAGTTCCTTTGCCCATATAATCTTTAAGCTAATAGGTTTTAAGCGTATTTGGCTTGCTCTCCGCAGTGGAGGGGCTCGAGGAAGCAGCTTCAACTCGAGCTTAGATATACCCCCCAGTGGTACTACTAATGCTTGGATGATGAGTATAGCAAGATGCCTAAATTATGTTGGTGGATTTGGGGAGGTGGAGGGATGCCAGAGCAAGGTGAGCGGCTGCTTATATGCCCCGGCAGTAAATAGAAAGATTATATGGGTTCACTCCTCCCGAAATTACATTGTGAACTTCACAAGATATAAAAGAGCTAAAATAAACACTATGGAACTCCATAAAAACTGAGCACACTAACATAACAGCCTTGAAAGACCTGGGTCTCATTTATAAAACTGTGCGTGCGCCCAAAAGCCAAAAATGGCGTTCAAAATTCCCTTTATCCCACTCAGCGGAAGATTGTGCGCACATACGTCTCCACCCCGAAATAACCATATATGGAGCTAACAACGCCTATAGTTTTACTATGCATATCCTCATCTGCATATAATTTGCATATTCATCCACGTGATACCATGTTTAATGGTACAAGACATTAGGAAAATATGAGATATGGATGTGCCGTCACATTACGTTGCTAAAAATCATTTAGTAGCCTAGCCTTGCCTTGTTTTTGAATAAATTTCCACTAGCCAAATTGTATTTTGAATTGCTTTATATTTTTTAATGGAAACAGATAGGCCTTATTGTGCATTATTGATCATTATTTGTGTTGCTATATGATCTTGTTGTGTTTTTAATGTTTTTGCTTTTTCTTATGTTATTGTTTTACTTTAATTATTGCTTGTACAGGACTTTGGTAAACCCTCATTTTTTTTTAAAAAAGTGCTATATAAACATTGAGTTGATTATTTGCACGAAAATATTCCATGAGTTCTGCTATTATCATGTGCCAAACAATCCTTGCTGTAGTTAAAACACAATATGCGACAGAAAAAGTGTTCAAAAGCATCGTAACACTACAAATATTACTATTTATCAGAATATACAAAACTTTGCGTTTGGACGTTCATTTACACGACAACAGCGTTTTGGGGGCCTGAAAACGCAAACTTTTGAAAATGGGTTTCAAAGTGCAAGTTTTTGAAAACGATAACGTTATCATCTCTGTATAAACTACAAAAACGCAAATTTGTGAAAATGGTGATACACATTCGTATAGGCGCGTATAGTGTTTCTTTACAAAGTGACATCGCCAACTATGGCCTGGCATGAATAAAACAATGTTTTTAGCCGTTTTAGCCGGATCCGTGAATGGGGATCGTTTTGACAATCGTGGCATTTGTATGCAAAAAAATGCGAAGGAAAAACTTCACTTTAACTTGCAAAAAACTATGAACTTTCAATCAGATGACAAAAGGCATATAGCAGGCAAAGTTTTGATCATGTTGATAATTCACTGGCCTTAGAATTTTGTGTATCAAATATGAAAGGCTTTATAGGGTTAAGGCTAGAATCACAGGGATTTGAACAAGTCCTTAAGAATAACTACTAAACTGTTTGTGTTACAGTCATGAACATCTCAAATTACACATCTTATATTGGGTAAAGTTTGGTTGTAACCTTTTTAAACACTTTATGTTGACGACTTAATCTAGTTTGATTTTTGTCACTGTCTTATATGCAACAGAAGGGACAATATTTAATACATTTGCATCTGTTCCCAGATCACACAGTTTGAATGAGAATATGTCTGTTTCTTTTTGCAGGACCATAAAAGCATTTGATTTCTCGTGAGGCGCTCCAGTTGGCTGACCGTGGAGAGATGTGTCTGTGTTTCAATCCAAGCTTGATGGTTATAATCATCACATCACTCACTCCACACAAAAGCACATCTTTCTTCCTTTTGTTTCCTCTCAATCATTCTTGCATCTTATGTCACTTCCAGATTTTAGATCACAGGAAGCATTTGGTGTCACCCCTTGATTACCTTGTCCTTGTCCAACCTTCTCTTCTGAGATCATTTTGATAGATACTGAATAACAGACATTATTGCTTGGGTGACGAAGGAGATTATGAGTGTGAGTGATATTTGAACCTTACAAACTGAATTTTACTTGCAGTGTAAATCTATCAAATGCAGCCTTGTTAAACATAAGAGACTTCTACACATAAACCCACAAATTGTCATTTCTTATTCATCTTCCCTCTTTATTCTTCTTTGTGACTTTCCTCTAGCGTTTTATCATATTTAGAAGGCGAGATATAGTTTCCAATCTATTGAAAACCAAAAACAATCTACACCATTGGCCCAGCCTGGCAGTTTATCATCAGTGTTACAAATCATGCTCAGTTGTCTTAATTTCTATAATGAATTGTCAGGACAATGTCTTATATTATCGAATAAAAGACATGTTTATGAAGGCTAATCTAATTAATGGAACATTAGTGCTGGGAGTCAAACTATAGAATTAACACTTCCACCGAGATGATGAGATGATTAGTACAGCCTTTGGGTTCGGAAACTGAAAATAAGCACAAGGAAAAGCACTACAGAGTAATGCAAAGAATATGCAGCCAAAAAGTATCCAAAAATTCCAGTAAGCTTCTGTGTAAAGGAATTATATTGATCCCCCAAACACGTAATACTTCTGTAAACGGCTGTGGACATATGTCCTACTGTCCTATTGTGAAATTTTTTTTTTTTTTGTACAGTAAATGCAGTGGACTGGACTACTGTTTCTTTTGGCCTTCCCAGCTCATCCGAATAACCACAGTGACAGGATGCTTGCTGTCGATATACTTCCAGTTGATTAATGGCATAAAACTGGTCATGTAAAGCTAGATTAAGATCTATAAGATATTGTGCTTAAAACACGTTTAAAAATCTTTCATGATGTTCATGCTCAAAGGAACATTTCTCTGATAACATGGTGCAAATATTTTCCTCACTGATGCCCTCCATTTGCAAAAGGCTTTTTAATAGAGGCACAGAGAGCGAACACGCACGAAAGGCCTACAGATCAATGGTTAAGAGAATAGTAAAATGTAATAGCCATTTTCCACTAGCTGCTTGTTCCTGGTCCTTTCTGTGTTAAGCATGGCAGCACAACAATTATTTGCCAATTTAAAGGGTTAGTTCACCCAAAAATGAAAATTATCCCATAATTGACTGACCCTCATGCCATCCTAGGTGTATATGACTTTCTTCTTTCAGCCAAACACAATCGGGAGTTATATGCTGGCTCTACCAAGCTTTATAATGGGAGTGAATGGTACCTTGGTATTTGGTACCCAAAAAAGCGCATCCATCCATCATAAAAGTAATCCATATGGCTCCAGGGGTTAATAAAGTCCTTCTGAAGTGAAGCAATGCATTTTTGTAAGAAAAATAACCCTATAAATATATAAAAATAACCCTATATATATATATATATATACAGTTTATAAAGTTATAAATATGGATAATTGTCTTACAAAAACGCATTGCTTTGCTTCAGAAGGCCTTTATTAACCCCCTGGAGCCATATGGATTACTTTTATAATGGATTTTCTTTTTTGGGGTTCAAAATCTCAGGCTCTATTCGCTTCCATTGTAAAGCATGGAAGAGCCAGGATATATTTTTTGGCGGAGAGAAGAAAGCTGTAAAAAAAAAAAAAAAGTTGGTTTAACTTAAAAAAATTAAGTTACTCAAAATTTTGAGTTAATTTAAATAAATAAAAAAAAATAGTTAATACAATAAAGGAGGTTGGTTTAATTAATAGAAACTCAAAATATTATGTTATTAAAACCACATTAATTATATAAGTTGTGATAAATCATGAAAATGTATTTTTTACAGTGAGTCGTATACACCTGCATACACACATACACCTGATATACATCCTATAGGATGGCTTGAGGGTGAGTAAATTATGGGATTTTTTTCTTTTTTGGGTGAATTAACCCTTTAAGTGCTGGAGAAAGGCTATTATGATTAGCCGTACTCATCAAAAAACAAAGTGCCTTTATCATTTATAGTTTAACGATTTCAATTTTTGTTTTAAAAATGGGTAGCGTTAAAAGTTAAACGTGTATCTTTTTCCTAGTGCTTTCTGCCAGCCTCCAGTAAATAAATAAATAAAATGAAACACAAACCTAAACATGTAGCCAATCTAGTCAAAGATATTTATATAAATTTATTCACAAGTTAATAAATATTTCCATATGTTCAAAATTTGCATCAGCTCATGTAATGTACTGTGGGAATAACTTGCTGGCATTGTCATCTCCAATTCCCCTCTACAAACAGGCCAACATTAATTTTGTCATTCATTATTTGCATAATATGCTAACACATGCCATCTTTTCCAGCACAAACCGAGAGACACAGCTCTCTGTTATGAAACTAGCCTAAGGCCAGTGGCCTTTTATTTGAGTAATGAATTGTTAATGTATTTAAATTATATTTGCTCTATCAATTTAAATCAGGTCAATCTGGTGATATTAATGAAACATAGTTCTATCTGACACAGTCTTCTAACTCTTTTAATCTTTTAATGTTGACTTTGTAGACTTCATCTGCATCATCTTTTCTCTGTTATTTGACATGATGTTTCAAATACATTTTGCAGATGCACTGATGTACAGTGTGAAAGATCATTTAAAATAAACACATAAGACAAAACTAAGAAATTGCAAATGTCAGTGAACAACAAACAAAAATGCACATGCTTGAGATCTCTTGATCCACAATTTTACCACTATAATGAGGACACTATACAAGAAGACAGCTATAGCTGCTTTCAGTCAATAACTTATTAGACTGTTTTTGTATTTTAAGGTACTTTTGGATTAAGATTGATCCTTCAGTCTAGCAGCACCGTGAATATCTAAACAACTGCATAAAAATAAATGAACTAAAATGTATTTGAAATACATTTATTTTATGCTAAGTATACATTTACATATTTATGTACTTAATTTAAATACCCTGCAATTGTACTTTTAGCATACTAAGTTGGTATACTTTAAGTCTGCTAAATTGGAACAATTTTGTACTTGATGCACTTTAGTTATCCAAAAATACTGCTGAAGTTCAACTTAAGTTATACTTAAGTATTGCCCATTTGATTGTGCTAAAGTGGGACTATTGCAAGTATACTTTAGGTATAGGCTACACTTTAAATAGCTTGCATATACAGAGATCGTCGTACTATCCTTACTAATAGTGATATTAAACACATTTAAGGATGTGCATCATGCAATAAAGAAGTACTCCGTCCAAATAGAGTTTAGTTATATAATATTTATATCAGTAAGTCTCAAGCGATATGTCAGTAAACATTTTAATGGATTTGTAGTAGGCTATACATTAAATAAATGTATTTTAAATACATTTTAGCATAGGTTTTTTTCACTAGGGAATGCAGGGACAAGGTCACAATTAATAATACATCTAGTATGAATTTAAGACTGGTCTAAATTTTTATAATATCATCTTGAGTTCTCCTACTACTGTGGTATTCCTAAAATAAGAAGCAGGCGCTCTGCGTGTCATCTTGCAACGTGGCGTTCACGCCCATCTCGAGTAACAGACAACCCACTGGCCAATAGCAGAGCTTCTAGCACTCCCATACTTAGTTAGCCGCGCTATGATTGGCTGTGCGTTGACACGCATCCATGCAGGGTTTGGTTGTAGCCTTTAGTGATCCGCCGGGTATGTTTGAATCGAAAATGACTTGTTCTTGTTCTCATGACTTGTGTTGTTTCGCTCCGAGTTGATAGTAATTGAAACGCGTCTCCCTGGCAGTCGCAGCTTCTGCGGGTTTGAAGGCGGTCGATCAAATAGTTACAGCTTTTAACTTTGTGCCAGTTTTAAACTCTGTCTTTGCGTTGGATTGCGTCTTTCAGACATGGATGTGTCGACGTATTTATGGTTTTTGTCTGTTTGCTCGTGCCTGGTGCACGGGAAACCCACTCTTAGGAAAGAAAGAGTTCATCACGAGCCTGAATTGAGCAGACAGCCTCACGAAGATAACCAGAGCTATCAGTACGACCACGAGGCCTTTCTGGGCAAAGAAGAGGCCACCACATTTGATCAGCTCACCCCAGAGGAAAGCAAAGCCAGATTAGGGTAAGATTGGGGGTTTTGTTCAACAGACCTTCTTGAGTAGTATTGTTGCATATCTCTATATGTGGGGCAAAAAAGGAGAATCGTTTAATAATCTGGTGCAAAGTTTTTAGACATTAAATATTTGTATTCATATTTGTTCATATATTCGTGGGGAGCATGTAATACCAGGTTTAATATATATTGTAAGGGTTACTTCATTTGGCCTCAAAGAGAGTCTATAGTTTATGGTTGATGATAAAATGCCCCCCTGCATGGCGTTTGCCACACTGGCATGTCAACGTTTTTGGTGCTTGATATCAGGGTTTTTCTAGTTCCTTGCCAATGTAACATGTTCTCCATTTGAAATGGGTGTAGACGTGAATCTGGGTGCCCTTCCCACAGAACTCCCTCTCCTGTACTGTTAAATGCATGGGAGGGCTCACTTAACATCACAACGTGGCATCAGAGATAAAAATAATTTGCTGTTGACAGTCTTCTAGTTACTTGGATTCTAGTTCCTGTCAAGAACATTTCTCGGTTGTATTTCAAACCAAAATAAGCATAAATTATATCTTGCTTAAAGAAAACGAAGCCAAGAAAATGAAAGTTAACCATATTTCCCACTCAGTTCTCATCATTGTAATGCAAATACATGTTAAATATATAAATTTTGTTACATTATAAAATGTTATATATAGTATATGAAACACATACATATACACACACACATATATATAATATATTATATATATATATATATATATATATATATATATATATATATATAAATAGCCTATTTATTTATTTGATGTATTAATAATATCATGGTAGTATTACCATAAATGAAAATTATCCCTTAAAGTGCATACATCCATCATAAAAGAAATCCGTAAGGCTCCAGGGGGGTTAATAAAGGCCTTCTGAGGCCTATGTAAAAAAGTCCATATTTATAACTTTATAAACTATAATCACTGGCCTCCAGTAACAGTTGTACGCAAGTCTAGTTCAGGCGGAAGAGTGACCTCTGACCTGACGTATTGACGAACGTGGAAAGCGCAAAGGATAGAGCAAAACAAAACACTGTTCATGAATTAGAAATCTAAAACAAGAAATGTCAGAGGATTTCAATATAAGAGAAGAGGAGCTTTATTTTGTTGCCCAGCCCTTGTTTGAACCGTGAATGGCTTCTACTACGTCATGCGTCGGGTCAGAGGTCACTCTTCCGCCGGAACTAGACTCATGTTCGGCCTTTACCGGAAACCAGTGATTATAGCGTTAGGAATTATAGCGTATATAAAGTTAGGAATATAGATATTTTTCTTACAAAAATGCATCACTTCGCTTCAGAAGGCCTTTATTAACCCCCTGGAGCTGTATGGATTACTTTTATGATGGATGGATGTGCTTTTTTGGGGCTTCAAAATCTAAGGTAACATTCACTCCCATTATAAAGCTGGGAAGAGCCAGGATATTTTTATATAGGCTAACCGATTGTGTTTTGCTTTTAAAAAAGAAAAGAAAGGCATACACCTAAGGTGGCTTGAGGGCGAGTAAATTATGGGATAATTTTCACTTTTGGCTGAACCAACCCTTTAAGAATGAGAATCACCACTGAGAAGGAGAACTACTAAAAACAAACGAATTACAGTAATGACAATTTTGGTCCTAAAAATCAGATTGATTATTAAAAATTTGTATGCTTTTTTTCCCAATAATATTGGAATGAAAAATAACACAGAATCTATTTGAGCTGAAAAGCTAGAAATGTGTCTCTGAAAACTCATTGTGTATGCAAATATTAATTCTATGTAAAATAAAATTCTTTCTGTGCACTTTTAAATTCTGTAGGAAAATAGTTGATCGTATTGACAGTGATGTTGATGGATATATCAGCACTGATGAACTCAAGGCCTGGATCAAGAGAGTACAGAAGCGTTACGTCTATGAGAACGTTGCAAAGGTCTGGACTGATTATGACCTGAACAAAGACAACAAGATCTCATGGGATGAATATAAGCAAGCAACTTACGGTTACTACCTTGGTGAGTCACACTGTTCTCAAACTATCTGAAGTTTTAATATTGATTAAATGTTTTTGGGATAGATCCCTTAGTGAAATTGTTTTCCAGCCAATCCAGAGGAGTTTGAAGATGCAACAGACCAGTTCAGCTTTAAGAAGATGCTTCCGCGAGATGAACGCAGGTTTAAGTCTGCAGATCTCAATGGCGATTTAGCTGCAGAGCGAGAGGAGTTCACTGCTTTCCTCCACCCAGAGGAGTTTGATCACATGCAGGAAATTGTGGTTCTTGTGAGTGTCAGTTGGATTATGGGTTTTGAGTTTTAGACGGCGGTACCAACTGTCAGTTTAATAATGCAGACTGTATTTCATAAAGTAACTGATTCATTGCTTTTCTCCCTTCTGTCAGGAAACTCTGGAGGACATAGACAAAAATGGAGATGGACATGTAGATGAGGACGAATACATTGGTTGGTTCATCTGTATTTTTGCATGTGGGGTATTACAAATCTTCTAAATGGGATATTTTAGACACTGAAACTCTTGATAGAATTGACATTTTTGGGAATATTATCCTTTTAATGTTGCACATCCAAGGGAAGATGTTTTCAGTGTTGTTTGCTATTTTACAGCGGACATGTTTGCTCATGATGATGGCGGTCCAGAGCCAGATTGGGTGAGAACTGAGAGAGACCAGTTTTCAGATTTCAGAGATCTGAACAAAGACGGGAAGATGGACCTAGAAGAGATTCGTCACTGGATCCTGCCACAGGACTATGACCATGCGCAGGCAGAAGCCCGGCATCTGGTGTACGAGTCGGACACTGATAAGGTAAGAACCTTTTGAGATGCTCACCAGGAGTATCTCTAATCCTGAATCAAAATGATAGTATTGATCCTGTAATACATTAAAGGGTTAGTTCACCCAAAAATGAAAATTCTGTCATTAATTACTCACCTGTAAGACCTTTGTTCATCTTCGGAACACAAATTAAGATATTTTTGATGAAATCCTATGGCTCAGGGGGGGGCTCCATTGACAGCTATTTAATTAACACTTTGAAGGCCCAGAAAGGTAGAAAAAAATCGTTAAATCCATGTGACTACAGTGGTTCAACCTTAATTTTATGAAGTGACGAGAATACTTTTTGTGCACCAAAAAAACTAAATAACGACTTTATTCAACAATTTCATCTCTTCCGTATCAGTCTCCGACGCGCGTTCACGAGAGCACCACGGCTTTCCATGCATGTGGAAAGCCGGGATCGTCTGTTATACAGCGAGATACATGTGTCGTCTCTTCGTCTGAATTATCCAAACTTTCAAGATGTGGCATGACAATATCACAATCGATGCAGCACACACTCTCCTGTTCAGTAGGCATCTCTTGGCACTGATGATCTGAGCGTGTGTCTTCCTCTACTTGTAAACACAGCCCTGCGTTTCCAGGTCATATGTCAGAACGCCAGCTCCTGCGTCATCACCACACACGCATGGTCGTGGTGCTCACGACTAATAAGGAAGAGAAGAAAGTTACTAATAAGTTACTAAGTTACTAATTACTTGCCCTCATATTGTTCCAAATCTATAAGACTCTCATTCATCTTCTGAACACAAATTAAGACTTTTTTGATGTTATGTCCCTCCATTGACAGCTACGCAAATACCACTTTGACGCTTTGAAAAGTTCATAAAGAGATCGTAAAACTAATTCATATGAATAGTTTTCATGGACAGCTCCCTATATAACATAATAGTCCAAGTAACATATATATATATATATATATATATATATATATATATATATTACAAATTCTGACAAGATTAAGGGGTTATAGCGATCACTAAAAGGGGAACCAAAAGAAAAAACACATATTAGGAGTATTATCTCACTATTTTTGGACACACTTTGGGAGCCGATGCTTAAAAACGGGCAGTGGAGGAGGTTTAAATTCCAGGTTTATTATTAATATTATTATTATAAGAATGCAAATGAACAAACAAACAAAGATGACACTGACGCACAAGTACATTCAAGCAAAAGACAGCTTATCTTAATTCTGAAAAACACAGCAAAACCAACTTTACTCACGTACAGAAAAGAAATAAAGCAAATGGAAAAATTCGACCCCCAATTTTTAAAGCTTAGTGTATTTATGTATAAAGAACACACAAGTTAATTGATCATTCATTTTAAGGAGACATTGTTTTATAATAATGCGTCATATGAAATATTACTTTTTTCAGGACCAGATGCTGACCAAAGAAGAGATTCTTGAGAACTGGAACATGTTTGTAGGCAGCCAAGCCACTAACTACGGCGAAGACCTTACCAGGAACCATGATGAGCTATGAACCTGAGCGAAGAGTGTGGAACTCTACCTGATAAACTCTATGGCTTCCATACCCTCAGAAGCCATGCCACAGACTGATCTATTGCAGCTCTACCTCACAGAACACTGGACATAGAGGAATCACTGACTGATGGCCATAGTCCCTGAAACAAACTTCGGATTTCCTCCTTAACTGTTCTTTTTGTGGGTGGTCAAGGAACTGTTATTGTCCTGGTTGAATGAGCTGCTGCAGATTTTTTTTCAGCTGAAGCTGAGCCTTTTAACCCAAATTGTTTTTGAAGCAGTCACAGGACAAAGCCTGTACTTGTACAAGTTGTGGCTGTTTTTGTCTGGTGTCAGTATATTGGAGGAAACATTCTAATTATTTAGAATATGAACTTCATGCTTTGATAGTTTAATGTTTTTACTACGGAAAGCACTACAAGTCAGTGTTGATATATAGTTATACATAGATGTGTAATTATACTTTAGATTATCACAAATTTCCCATTGCTGGCCAATAATGAGTCTTATTTGTTTTGAACCTGAGGAGCTTTGGCATGATGATCTGCTGGTAAGACAGTGATGATTCAGGCCAACTTTTGAAGCTGCTTAGATGAGGGTCAAAATGTGTTCGATAATTTGATAACCTATTCCAGTCGTTTCTCACTGAATTTTACCAGTCATTTAACGATAACTACAAAATTAGTCCGATAGACCTTAATCAGGGTAGTTCCGTATGTAATTTTTGACTTGAATAAAAACAAGGCTTTGAGGGAGAGAATACCGTGTTATTTAACAACATACCGATTGCTTACTAAACGTCTTTCCGAGAAGAAAAAAAACTCAGTACAAACAGGAATTGGCTGTGAAAATGACGTGATAGAGTACCAGCGCTTGCCATTGTAAAGACTGTAAGTCTCTCCCTCACAGCCTCGTTTTCATCCACTTAAAATTCAATATGCTGTCTAACCTAACTGAAGTCTGCAGTCTTCGTTTTAATGCAGTGTAATAGATAAGTGTAGTAGATAATTTATCACCAAGACCTTCTTTTTTGGCTTGGCCACAGAGGCTTGCATGCATATGTTTATCTTGTGAAATGCTTTGATTTTAATTTAATTCACAAAATTAAATGGGACCATGTTATCCATGGCACCAACTCTTCATTTGAGCCACTAGTTTTTTCTTCTCAGCGATACTTTGCCGAAAAGTAAAAAATCTTCCATAAAACTTGAAAGTTGTTTTTGATTGATTGACTTTTCTTTTCCTTTTTTTTTTGATTAATTGCTATATAATTGTTTTTAATTCACACATCAGATGAGAAGTATTGGAGAGTTGTATTTTGAAACCAATGTTTCAGGATTTCTGTAATTATGGCCATTGTTGTCCCCCAACCCACACACACACACTTTTTTTTTTTTTTTTTTTTTAAGCTTTGGTGCATTATTTGTTTCCTGCAAAAGACAGAAGTGAATTCAATCTGGCATGTAGTACTTCAGGCAAAACTGCAGCTCCATCTGTTTACATCCAGTGAAGTGACTCCTGGATTATTATTGGAGATACTGTAATATCAAATGTCCCAAGTGCATGTCTGCAGCCCAGCCGTCTCCAGTAAGATGCCCTGCAGAAGGCAAACATGAAGATGCAACATTTATTAGTAAGCCAGTTAATGTAAGGATTACCTGACCCACTGCCTAAAGGTAAAGGTTGAGTATATACAGTGTGCAATTGCAATTTGTTCCCTGCTTCCAGCATGTCTCAGGTTTTGAGCCCTGAGCAGAAAATACCTCTGTCTTCACGTGAACAATGATTTATGCACACTAAAACAATAGCATTCCGTTTTTTTTTTTTTTTTTTTTTCCTTTTCACTAGGCCTCGCAGAGTTTACACAAATGTGTATTTGGCCTGAAGTCCTTTGAAGTATTTGGCCTTGATAGTCACACAAATGTTATTGTCTTAAAGGGTTTCTTTCAGTGATATATGTTTACATGCTGTTTTTGTTTCATGAAATAAAGTCTTTTTCCTCCCTCTAGTTTAATAAACTAAGAACTTGTAAATGTTAAAGGGATAGTTCACCCAAAAATGAAAATTCTGTCATCATTTACTCTCCCTCAAGTTGTTCCAAACCTGTATGATTTCCTTTCTTCTGCTAAACACAAAAGAAGATATTTTAAAGAAGGTTGGTAATTAAACAGTTGCTGGTCCCCATTGACATCCATAGTATTTTTTTTTTCCTACTATGGAAGTCAATGGGGTCCATCAGTCGTTTGGTTACCGACTTTCTTCAAAATATCTTCTTTTGTGTTCAGCAGAAGAAAGAAAGTCATACAGGTTTGGAACAACTTGAGGGAGAGTAAATGATGACAGAATTTTCATTTTTGGGTGAACTATCCCTTTAAAGGTAAATTCTTTCTTAGAAAAAATTATATTTTCTCGTACCCAACTTAAGTGCAAAGTCAACTATAAGCCACTGATTTTCCCAAGTTTCAAAAAGTTATTCTAGTTTCAAATGGGGTGTGACCTAAAAAAAAATACATCTATTGAGTGCACCAAACTGTCCTGTCAAAAGCCTACAAATAAAATGTACAAATAAACATGAAAATGTACATTTTTATTTGTGTTTTCTCTATGCATTTTACTGTAAGTTGTTTAATTAACATCTTATGAGCGTTAACTTTGTAATGTTTACAATTCATCCATCAGTTCTCCAGTACATGTGATTAAACACCAAACATCTGTTTTTATAAATGAGGTTAAGTTGATGGTCTTATCCCAGGAGAGAACCCAGATTCCTTTAGGACTTAAAAAATACGTTCAGCCTTGGGGATCCTTGTTTCTCTTGTGTCTTTCTCTTTCCTTTTCCTCAGAGACCTAGAGGGCTTGAATCAGTCCCTCCCTGAAGACCTTGTGTCTTCTCCAAACTCTCACATGATGTAAATAAAATTAAACAAGTTAGAACTGTTTAAAGGAGCAGTTTACCTGGAAGTGGATGGGGACAGGTGCTGTTGAAGTCCCCCTGTAGTCAATAATTATATCCCTTAAAACTTATCTTTGATCACCAAAAATACATATTGAATTTTTTTTTCCTATTAAGAAAAAAATTCTTAATGCTTTAAAATAGCTTGGACCCTTGCCTTATTTAGTATACGCGGTTCTATGAATATGCAAATTAGTCCCGCCTACACTCACACCAGCTCAGAGATCCACTCGTTGACGTGATTGGTTACAAGGTAGTTTGTGATGTCAGAAACACCAGTGATTTCAAACCGCGTTTTTGAGAGTCTTTAGATCAGTGCAGTTTTATGAAGAAAATACCAACCCGATCTCCCGGCAATTCAAACATATTTTACGAGCTGGCTAATTCGTATAAATTCATATGATTTTTGTTAAATCCTACATATTTTGCGCGTTGCCCAATTCGTATGAATGACCTACCCCTGACCCCGCCCCTAAACCTGCCCATCACTGGGGTTTAGACAAATCGTACAAATTCATATGAATGAGCCACCTTGTACTCACTCGTACGAATTGGTCGTGAGATATTGTTTGTCTTAAAGAATATTAAAAACACAACAGACATATAAACAATTTTAAAAGCTTAATTTTCACCACAGAGGGACTTTAAGTCCAAAAATGACCAAAAAAGAGCCACATAAGATGCATCGTATTAACTTATAATAATCTATTCGATAATAATTGGTCACAAAGCTATTGTATGACTAAATGATTTACAACTAGAAGCCTATATGAGTTATTTTTATTGTGATTTTTTGAGTTCAGCTCCATTCCCTTATTTTATTTCAACTAGACCTATATTTTTCCATCTCCACTGCCCAATATGGGTCGCTTAATTTGTACTTATATCATGTAAACACTGTACATCCATATGTTTATACCACAAATGCATCTGTCTTTAAATACGTTTGTCTGTGTGTCTTGGGAATACTCTGGCTGTTCTTTTCGTCTGCCAGTTTCCTCTCAAGGTGTTGTCTCTCTCTGGCTTCTCTATCTCTTGTCCCAGAGTGACTGCTTAGACGGGCCCCATCTGAGTCTCTGAGCTCCAGCTGCCAGGGGCCCCGGTGTCCCTGTGCCCCCCAGGCATTAAGCCATACAGCATGGGAGACGTCTGCATTCTCACAGCCTCTCAGGACACAGAAAGGCTCAGTCATATGGCAGACACACACACACACAAAACTCCAAAGCGTCCTATGTGTATTGCGGTATTTCTTACTACAGCTGCAGAAGATATATAAAGACGTTGCGTTAACCTTGTGAGATAACTATATAACTCTGTAAGGGAGTTTAATTCTGGACAGCATGCTACTAAAATATACACTTCTTTATCTAAGATGACCTCTGAAGAATATGATAGTGGAGAAAGCTATCCGTTATTCTTCCCATACAGTTCCTAAATTACCATTTTTTTTCTTAGTGTAAAGAACATTTAAAAAATCTAAAGAGCCTTTTTCCACTATAAAGAAACTTTTGTGGAATGGAACGATTCCATGGATGATCTTCATGAAACCATTGATGCCAAAAAAAAAAGGCTTTATTTCTAAGATTGTATGTTTGTGTTAAAATGAGTGAAATATGACCATCTATGCCACACCGTACAGACAATTTCTGCAGAATCGAGGCCACGGTCGTCAGGCATTCGGCTAATGAAGGGGTGTGAAGGGAACAAACTGTCCCTATGCTTCAGTGGCATTAAAGACACTGTTAAGACCTCCATCCTCAGCCGCTAATGATCTGTGTGCATCCCAAACAAATAGAGCTGCAGTGGATTTCATTGTCAGGACTCTGACTGTCTCATCATACATGACAGTGTCTTGGCACTTCTTGTGAAATTATACAATTGTAATGATACAGAAACGGATGAGCTGTCTTCATTAAAGTAATGTGAAAAGAAAGTTGTTGTTTTTTTGTTGCTGTAAAGACACATTTAAGTAGAACCTCTCAATGTTAGCACCCTTGTTGGAATAGTAAACAGTACCTAATGGTGGAAATGATAGATAATGATTTAGAACTGCATTGGACCATACACTTTAAAGTTTGAAAACATTTTGTCTCATGTATAATGCACACAAAATTGGTTCTCGGTTTTCTCTCAACACATAAATGATTTCTGAGAAACGCTGTTGAAAGTGGATCAGACCGAGCAGCACAACTCACTTGTAGCCAATCAGCAGTAGGGGGCGTGTCCATTCATGATGGGGGAGGAGAGAGAGTGAGCAAGAGGGAGATTTGAAGAAAGACTGTAGAAAGAGAGGTGGCTGAGAGACATTATAAAAGAGAAAAGGTCAGAGGAATATCACTGGTTATGATCAGGCAAGAGCTTTCGGACCAGCAGTAATATTATAAAAGCTTTCCAGCGCTGGAGAGACCCAAGAGGAAAGGCCAGAAAATGGATGCCGAGGTTATTGTTTCTCCACACGTGAGTAACACTGGTTTTTCTATGTTTCACAGAACCAAGACATGCTGTTGTTGTAATGTTAGCTCTAGTAACAGGACAGTTTTGAGTCATTGTTAGTCTGGAGCTGGTGTGCTGCTGCTGGCGACTAACAACCAACTCTTGCTTGTATTCTTGTGTGCTGTATGTTAATTTTTTGTTCTTCCTTGTTCGTTCATCATCTTCGCTTTATTTTGCTTTGCTTCAGCTATGATAAAGAGACATCAATTCTTTGTGCATTTTGTGGGCAGAACAATTAAGGAAGGGGGTGTGTTTGTTTGGGTTGATTTCAAACATTACTATTATAATATAGCAATCCATTTTGTTTAGCAATCCATCATCTTGAATTTGTATCCTCAGCAGGCACAGTATATGCACTTGGAAGCTGTTTTGGTATCTATTGGTTTCTCCAAACCAATTAACCAAATAAACAAGTGATGGAGTGAATTGATTTGGATTTGTAAGTGGACAAGAAGGACATAGCACTGTCCTTCAGGAGCATCTCTGATCTTTCCCACCTCCACTCAGCAGTAGAGACCAAAGGCCAACACTTTATAGTCAAAGTGCACAGGATTATATGTGTCTCAGGCACAGAACACATCACGGGAATGCCCTGTCAAACATTAAATGCAGAAATGCAAGAACACTCCACTTCAAATGATTGCTCACTGGCCTATAACTAAAGGGGTTAAGTCTAATCCTCTCAGAGTTTAACTACCATCAATGTCCTGCAAGGAAATGTAACTGGAATAAAGTCAGGAGGTTTTGAACAGGAGAAGGTTGACTTAATGTTCAGGTTAGTTGACATGCGTGTGTCTCCATCATTTTGTAAAGCAGAGAATGAGGTGTATGCGTAATTGGCAACATAGTGTGGTCATGGACTTTACAGCTTACACAGGACGGGACTGACCTGTAAAGTGATGAGCCACGGTCTATTTTTAATGCACCTCTTAGGTGTGCGTAAATATGAAATAGACAGCATAATAAAAGGCTGGTGTGCAACAAAGTGGCAACTCATGATCTGTTTACTTGAGAAGCAAACTGACATGTCTTATTTCAAGAGAAATCGAACAAAATAATTTGTTTCCCCAATTGCCATTTTTATTGTTTTATGCATAAACTTCACAATATATGTTAGATTTCTTTGTAAACAAGACTTAATATATGTCATTAAGTAAATGTATCTTGACTTAAATATGTTTTTACTATAAAACAAGACTTGAAAAAAAGAAAATAATTTGTTTTGCAGTTTACAAAGTCTGTGGCTAATAATTTTGTCTTATAAAATATAGGATATATTAAATTCATAAGGATATATTAAACTGATCTAAAGTGACATTAAAGACATTTATAATGCTACAAATTTCTATTTCAAAATAAATGCTGTTATTTTGAACTAAGCTAAGCAGTACAACTGTTTTCAACATTAATAAAAAAATAATGTTTCTTGAACACCAGTTCAACATATTAGAATGATTTCTGAAGGATCATGTGACACTGAAGACTGAAGTAATGATGCTGAAAATTCAGCTTTGCATCACAGGAATAAATTACATTGTAAATATATTAGAAAATTTAATAACATTTTACAATATTAGCTACTGTTTTTACTGTAGTTTTGATCAGAATTATACATACATTTTCTTTGGAAACAAGACTTGATATCATATGTCATTATGTCAAGTCAAGGTAGCTTGATATCAGTATGTCTTAACTGGAAAAATAGACAAGACATTAAGAAAATTATATATTATTTTGCCATATGCAAAGTCTGTGGGATGGCTTGGCGACTGTCTTATTGTTACAGGAGAGGCTTCCACTCCGCCTCCTCTAGGTCACCAGAGGGAGCTCTCACCAGAATATTGACTGTTGCTATTCGGACTACAAATCCCATAGGCCCTCATACCTGGGACTGATTACACACACACCTGCAACTCATCTCACAAACACTATTTAAACACTCCACACACACACCACCGTTGTGAAGTCTTGATTTGCCGTGGAGATCATTTCTGAGCGTGTTCTACTGTGGATTATCTTCTATGTTTGATCTTGGACTGTTTCTCGTTGTTTGATTCCTTGCCGCCTGCCTTGACCTTTGCCTGTCTTTTGGATTACGATTGTCAGCTACCTGCCCGGACCTCTTGCCTGTCCTTTGTTCTGTGAATGTTTGCTGCCAGCCTCAACCTTGTTTGTACCTGTTTTCGACTCTGTGTTAATAAAGCTGCAGATGGATCCTCAATCTGATGACTGCTCATTACACTTATAACAAAATATAAACGCTGCTGTCCATTAAGTTTAATTCATTCAAAAACCTGCATAAGCAACTGATTAAAAGACAAACTATCCAACTTTTTTACTTTTGGTCCTCTATTGCTAAATTTGGTTGTACAAAACAAAACATTATTTTGGTTGTAGTTCGGCTCATCTATATGGATGAATATGGTCCGAAGTACTGGTGTACACATGCATGCATACAGGATATCTTATCTGAGCGAATGGACAAATAAATAATGGCTTCTATTTTCTTACAACCAGTTGTAAGAAAATAGAAACCATTATTTATATGTCCGATTCCCCGGATGTTTGCCATTTTTAATGATCTTTGTTTTTCTCATTTACTAAGACAACCAATCAGCTTAAATGTAGGGTTGGCAATTTTCAGAGAGGATAGCTATAGCTTCGAAAGCATGAGATCCCACTCTCTCTTCAGAGCGTCTCCAAAGCCGCCACTCCTCCAAAACACATGAACGCACACAGCCAGAGCAGAGTCTGCAAAGCGCCATGAGATGAGAGATGGCGTTAAACTACCTCATGTCTCAAAGCAGATAACATTACAATAACAATGAACATAACTTAAAGAGCACTGACCTGTACCACCTGACTGCTGCAGATTCATTTCGGCATTGATAGTTTTGCCATTGAAACGCATAAATTCGAGTCACGAACCGCTCCGAGTATAACGTCACGGGTTTCCATCTCTACCAAATTACAGTAGTTATGGCGTGAACACAGCATAAATTTGTTTGCGGCACTCGGTGACTGACGTGTGTCTAACTCAGCATAGCAGATGATGTGTGATGTCTGCGCGAGCAGGGTGTACGGAGGTTGAAAATAAACTGACTGGGTCCGAAATCGCATACTTATACAACAAATAATTGCTTCACGACCGCTAAAAAGGTACATTCTATATGAATGTGTGTTTAGTATAAATGTAATCCGGACGAACTACTTCTGCCATGTTGTATCATGTGACCTACCAGCATCAGCTCTCTTTTCTTCACTGTCATTCACAAATCCTCTCCCGTGGCCTCATGGGATATTAAAGTGTCCATCGTATTCACACTTCAGAATCTCGCCGGAAGAAGTAGGTCATCCGGGTACTTTTTGCCTACTCTTTTATGAGTACTGTGAATTCGGACATACTTCTTTTGTTACATACTGTTTTCGTCTACTATATAGTGCAGCTGTTGACAGGCAGGAAGGATATCGCAATGATTGGGCGAACATTTTATGATCCTATGGTACATGTAGCTTTAAACTCTAATAATATGTTGTAGTGGGCTGGTATATTTTAAAATCTACTGCTTTAGCTTAACTAGCTAGTTGTTAGTAGGTTGTAGTGTAGCTGTCTACTTTTCTCAAAATAGTGACTGTAATTTCACTGCTTGGCAAGCTGCCATTTTTAAAGTAGCTTTCTTATCACTGGTCTGCATAAATCAACAAAAGCATCAGTTGGTATAGTTTTCAGGTAGAGTTCAATAGAACTACTGATTGTCAAATTGAATTATCTGGATCACTAAGTCGGCCCGAAATGATTCGTCTGCCTCTGGCGTAATATCTTCATTCCCACAATGCCCTGAAAAGGCCTTGTCCATCTCTCTTTCTACAGTGTGTCTGGCCTAGATTCCTTTAGCTTGGAGAAGGGCATAGGAGAGGGGAATGCTGTAGGTGTTTGGACCCCTCCTTTCCCCCCATCATCCTCTCCCCGCTTCTCTTCCTCCTCAGGGAATGAAGCCCCATCTGCTACACAGTGTGTCTTGTGAGGAAACAGGAGAAAGGGGGCTGTTTCTGAGCTCTTTATAGGGGCCACTTTGGGTCTCCCTTTATAAGCAGACAGATGATGGAATCTTTCCTTAGTTTGTTTTTTACTCTCTATGACTCTCCTCATGATATCTTGTTCACTATAATAGTTTGGTCTTATCTACACATAAACAGATGTTTAGACACTATAAAGGGTCTAAACAAATTTGTAAGGTCCTAAAAATAATCAACATGATCAAAACTTGGCTGAAAAACCTGTTCCACAGTCTAATACATTGTGTCATGAGATCGATAAATTATACTTTTTTAGCAAGTAAAAGGCAATTGTAAAAACCTTGTGTCTTATTGTTGTGGTTAACGGAAGAATACATTTTATATTGTTATATTTCAAAATTAACTCTTGAAGCAACTTAGATTTATCTGATTATCCGTACAAATATGATACATCAGGCTCTTGAGGAACATTTATTTATTTTGTACATCTCTCAACCATCATTGAATTGCATTGTTTTTACCCCCATGATAATGACTAACTTTGATCATAGGACTGAGCAATATCACCTTACTAAGACATAAATATCAATTGTCACTCTATGTCTTCCAATATTTTATGCAAGTAGTCTCCCATATTGTTTTAAAGATCTCACTGATTTACATGACAAGATATCAGAATTCCATCTTACTTTTTGCAAGTGCACCATATTGCATAGCATATTTTGCTCATTTTGGGCATGTAAAACTGAGGCGTTTTTTCCCACTTTGAGTATGAACTCAGGGTTTTTCGGGTTAATCATGAGCAGACTCATGGAAAATTCAATCAAACTACTGACTTCCAGTCTTTGCTGCTCCTCGCACAATTAGCCGTGTTGTTTCAGACAACTGCCCTGGCTATGAATTGGAATGAAGTCTAGGGGCATGATAGATATGATCTTGTTATCACATAACTCATTTTGATCTTTTGGTGATCTATTGGGGCTCCATCTTTGTGGCCAGACATGATGTTATTCTTCTGCTAATGGCTAAATGCTCACAGGAGCTAATTAGGACTGGTTTTCTGTGTGAAGAAAGGATTGAGAAGAAATAAGGGCTCAGCCAGGGTAAAAATAAGTCTTTCTACCCAGTCTGTTGTGTCCCATTTGCACATCTCTACATGTAGCCTATTTGTAGTGAGGAATGACTATTTCGGACTTTCTTTCTTAGTTCTACTCTTTAACAGCGGCCCTCTCATTATACAAAACGAGAGGGAGTGTTTAAAACTGAAAATAGTTCTAAAATGGGCCAATTACATGGTGTTAAGAAAGCCAGATTTTCACTGAAATTGAGTGTTTCAGTGTGCTGGTTCAAAAAGTATTCAGTGTATTTCACTATGGGGTGAAAGCGATACATTCAGGATTTCAAACTGTTGAGAATGAGATTCATGCTGCCTACTAGTTAACTTAAAAAAACAAAGATATGTCATTATTTACCATTAGTAGGCTATTATTGATGACCTTTTTTCTGTGGAATACAAAAGACGTTTTAATGAGGGTAAGTAGATTCCTGCTAGGATGACGTATAGAACATAATCTCTGTTTATGATTCTAACACGTTTTGTGCGTCATGATAATCTTCACAGATGAACACAACCTTTATGAATTTTATAGCCTTAATAAAAATCGACAGAAATAAAAAGCCGTTGCACGGGTTCAACGTCACCAATAGCCGGATGCTACTAAACGTCTGACAAATCTATCAGTCTTTATTTAAAAAAAAAAAAACTTTTTAAAAGCTCTAGTTAGAATAGTTTGCAAGAGCGCGAGTAAACACAGCGAGGCTGAGGAAAGTTATTAGCCTAGAAGAGTTTACCTGTTCGTTGTTATGCTGTTTAATGTCCCCGACTGCCTGTAGGTCCAATTTGCATTTAGCCACTTGTTAGCACCGCCCCAGAAAATCAGAAGGGGGCATTTTTGTATTTTATGTCGAATAATAAAACGTGAAAATACCTTGAGCTTGTGTCAACCAGAGATCTTATTGGCATTTAGCCAAAAACCCATTTGAAAAAAATAAATAAATAAATACTTCAAGACGATAAAACGGAATGTGCTAAAATTACTTTCTGGGTTTCCTGCAACACTCTATGATTATTTCATAGAGTGAAATAATCATAGAGTTTATTATCAACCTTTATTTTTAGTTGAATTATCCATCAAAGCTTCTCTTGAGTAGAAAGCACCCCTGATATTCTGCTTTTTCAGTAGCGCAAAAGATAAAGTGCAGGATAGCTTCTCATTAAAGGAAAACACTGCCACTATGTGGCCGAATATTCTCAAACAACCATTGTGTAAGGAATTCGGGGGTTATACTGCTTTATCCACATTCTTACTTACAGATTTGCATTTATTTAATTAAATTAGCATTTATTGTGCTTATTCTGTATGAGAAGTAGCCTACACACCAAGCCATCTGTGTTTGAATATAGTAAATGTTTACTGTTAAATGATTATACAAAATGGAAATATAGTCAATATAGAAGGCTAGAGAGTACCAAAATAATTGTTCGACAACATCTGTGATATACCGCACATAATATCCACCTGAGCAGAAGAAAAGACTGGAAAATACAAATACAAGTGTACTTGCAGGCTTTTTTTATGTACAATTACTGTACCACTTGAGATCCAAAACAACATCTAGTACCTTATATTGCACTAAAATAAATTTTTTTAAGACTGTTGTTGTGAAAGTTTGTCAAAGGCACTTTCAATGTACTCATTTTCAAGCGAGTTTTTCCATGCAATAATTAAGATGTGAATAAAAGATTAAAAATACATTAAAACAATGTGTTTACATAATAAAAACTAGTTCAAAAGAACTGAACCACATGGACAATTTTGTTACAATATAAGTTACAGTTCTCTGTTTATGTACATTCAACAAAAAATGTGGCTCATATAGAATGAGACTTTACAAATTCTTTAAAACATATTTTACAAGTCTGATAAGACAAAAAAAGAAAATTAATAAAGAAATATAAAATAGCAAATCAAAGCATTACATTGTATTGCACTTATACTGTTCATGATGTGTCATTCAGGCATTGCATCTATAGATGCATATTTAAGGCTCAATGTGGTGTATTCTATACTTTTACCATTCAGTTTATCAAGTTACATTTCTTAATCACTCAATGCAACAGAGCTGCTGCTGTATAGAGTGTTAATGTGTGTCTGTGTCATTAACCAAGGTGCTTCAGCACGACCCAGCAGTAAAGACCGGACCATCTGATGGGGATGATTTCAGTTCACTCGAATAAAATAAGCACAAAGTTCAAATCATTCCCTGGCCGTCGTGTCCTAGCACCTTCAAAGGTTCTTCACACAGAATGTTCTCAGGAGACCAACGTTTCCCACAGTAGTGTCTACGGTGACATTCTCTTTCTCTTAACCGGACTGTGAAGATTACAGCTGCTCAGTTCGGTGTACTGCGCCTGAATGAAGAAGAAGAAGAAGAAGAATTCAAGATGCGAGAAGCTTCCAGACAAATGAGCAAACTGAGAAAAGGCAGAGAAATATAGTCATCTTTTTTTTCTCATAATTGTGTTTATATATCACAATTCTGACTTTATAACTCGTAACTGCGTGTTTATATCTTAATTCTGAGGGGAAAAAATACAGAAATGCAAGTAAATATCTCACAATTCTGAAATCGTTTCCCTCACAATTGTCTATGTGTTTATGTCTCGATTTTGAGAAAAAAGAACAGAATTATGAGTTATAAACTTGAAATTGTGAGAAATAAAATGTAAACTCAAAATTCTGACTTATTTTAAATCGCAATTGTGAGTTTCTCTCACAATTCTGACTATTTCTACCAATTGCAAGTTTAAAATCACACAATTCAGAATTTTTCTGAATTCTGAAAAAAAAAATATATATATATACATATATATATATATATATATATATATTGCGATTTTGTCTCACAATTCTGACTTTTTTATGCAATTGTGTTTATATCTCTCAATTCTGAGAAAAGTTAGAATTGGGAGTTATAAACTCAGAAGTTTGAGAAATAAAGTCAGAATTGAAAGTAACAATTCTGACTTGTTAATCACAAATGGGATTTTTTTTCGCAATTTACTGTTTTTTTTTTCAGTGGCGGAAACAAGACTCTTTGTCAGTCTAAATTAAGAGAAGTTTGTTTATTATGGTGTTAAATTGTAGGATGGGTTACATGAATGGTCATGGTCATAAAAAATACTATTTTTTAGATATTAAACTTTAGTGGAAAAACTTGCCAGGAGCTTTCAATTATATTGACATATTTATACCTTCAAGACATTGTATTGATAAATGGACATCAATGATCTTATCCGTACAGAAAACACCACATTACAATAAAAAAAACTGAAAAGTTTACAGTCCTTATTTCTTTAGTAAATTCTGTGGTAATTACCATTTGGACATCTGAAGGCACTCTGGAGAGGAAATCCATCACCTCATTGTTTTCAATGGCATAAGGATTGCGCAGTTTCTTTGTGAATTTATGTATACCTAAAAAAAATGAACAATGCTGAACAATCTCTGGTACTGATAACTCAAATTTCACATCACAGTCTAAAGAACTTCTGTATTTGAGTTCATCACAGTCTAAAGAACTTCTGTATTTGAGTTCAATGGTTTTACTGATTTGAAAAAATAAAAAACATATTCCATTGTTAGACAGTAACACAGCTGTAATCTTACCCCATAATAAAATAATGTAGCGTACTGGAATAAAGTAAGTGATTACTGTGGCCATAACGAGAACCACGAAGGCCAAATTAGACAAGAACGGCACTGACCAGTTGAATGTACTGAGGAGAAGAAAAAAAAAGAAAGACATTTAGCAGTTTTACAAAGAATATTTGAACTATTTTGGCACTCTTTTGATGCCCTCAAAAATAATAATTTCATTATATTCATTCATGACAAGCCTCTGGGTCAATGGAAATGTGCTAGTTTTCTAAATAAATGAAAATATATCCATGCATTCTTTTGAATATTTATTTAATGCAGCCTTAGTGAACATAAGTGAACAGCCTTAGTGAACATAAGTGAACAGCCTTAGTGAACATCTTCTTTCAAAAACCATTCAAAATAAAATCTAACTGACCCCAAACATTTAAACGTATAGTTTAATTTAAGAGTATATTATGCAATTACCTCTATTCTCTCAATATCCATGACTAATTTACAAATATAATGCTGTATGTGAGAGCAGACACAAAACACATACTTCTTTATTCTTTCACCAAAGCATGCTATCTCCTCCAGAAGATTCTGGACTGTAATGACAATCTCTTGAACCATGTGAATTTTCTCCATCAAACCTTTTCTCTCAGATTCCTGCAAGAAGACACATTTGAAATCAAATGCCATGCTTATTCACTGGAATCAATGAATGTAAGGACATTTGTGAATTGGAAAAAATTATACCTTTTCATCTTCATCTTCCTCTTCATTTAACTCTATGGTGTCCTGCAAGAGAAAGGCCTTATTTTTAATCATTTTAAAATGAAAGTTAACAAGGTCTTAAGAGAATGCTTTTAAATTTGATCAGATGACAATACATATCGGAGGAAGTCAAACTGTGCTCATTCATGTCAGCCTGTCACATTTACAGTCACTTTCAAACCACTAAAACAAATGCTAAACTAAATTCCCAGCTGAGACGGTCCACTCCTTTTGATATTCTATAATAAGAGACAACACAAGCTGGTTGTCTGGAGTCTCACTAAACTGTGCAGTTAAGCCAAAAATCACCCACTAGGTCTCTGCTGACTCTCTCAGAAGCGATCTGGAGATAGTTCCATATGATGAGAAGGACCATGAACATGGGCAGCATGTAGAAATCCCAGTACCACACTGTAATAACAAAGAGCTGCAGGAGAACACAGAAGATTTAGGTTTCATGAAGACTGGAACTAATCAAGGGTCACATATTCATCACATATTTACATAATCCCAATGCTTCTCTTAAAAGGATATTTCACCCAAAAGTGAAAATTCTGTCCCTCCTGGGACCCAAGAATAGACTTTTGGCCACTGTAGTGGACATTATATTTTAGTGAATTTCTCTGACATCATACATGTCACATGACACAACCTGGGTGTCCTGTAAAGAGCGCATTCAGGGCTTTTCAGAGATACCAAATGTTTGGAGGTTTCACCATGAAAACAACTTCTCCTTGGTCTTTAAAAATGTCTGACATTAATTTAGTGATCAAATGTAGCATTCTTATGGAAATATGATAATATATTGTAATTATAATTTAAATTGGACTACTTTTCAAATTGTATTTCATAAAACAACATCTCAGGAAAATGTTAAGGGGTTTCAAATAAAAAAATTACTTTCTGTTACAGAACAGGGCATTGATTTCATACATGTCCACTGTAGAGGACATCAGGACTTAAATCAGGTTTATCAGGCATTTTGGGAGACACCACAAGTGAATATGGAAATAAATTATACATCAATATTCCTATGAAATATTAGATATTATTATTAAAATGTTGCCAATTATTACTCCAATTATTACACTTCTTTTTTCATTAAATGTTGCTCCAAGAACACATTAATGTGCACATTAGATACATTGTATTGAATGGGAATATTAATTTATGGCTATTTTACCCACATTATTGCATAAAGTAAAATGGTGTATCAATTCATTCCGTTATTTCTTTCATAACATAGTTGAGAATCATCTTTATACAAATTTTGGTTAAAAAAATCCCATTGTTTTTGCCTATACATATAATTTCATGTCATTTTATTTTTTAAACAACTTAGTCCTGGCGTCCACTACAGAGGACATAGCATAACGTATGAATAAAATATTATTTTTCAAAAATGTTTTTTTACCATTTGTTTATTGTGCTCTAAACAATGTGATGACATTGAAAAAAACTAAATTCAAAAAACTTTTTTTTCCTGGGTCTCAGGAGGATAATTTACTCACCCTCGTGTCATTCCAAACCTGTATATATATATATATATATATATATATATAAAAAAATGATGAGTTTCTTTCTTTTGTTGAACACATAAGAAGGTATTTTAAAGATTGTGTTGGTAATTAAATACTTGACGGTAGCTATTGACTTCCATAGTAGGAGACAAATATGAATGGCCACGGTCAACTGTCTGGTTACCAACATTCTTTAAAAGATCTTTTGTGAGCAGCAGAAGAAAGAAAATCATACAGGTTTGGAACAACATGAGGGTGAGTAAATTATGACAATTTTCATTTTTGGGTGAACTATCCCTGAAGTTACATGATTAATTACATTTTATAGGCTATAAGTAATGTTGCACATACATGTAATAGTAGAGTAATAGTAGACTGTTAGGGTTAGTAGAATAAGTTGATATGTACTTGCACAGTTACTTATAGTCAATATAATGTCTGTTGTGAAGCATTAAAATAAAGCGTTAGCAGATATTAAGCAGATGGTTTACAAACACTCTAATGAGAGTTATTTGACGTAGTTGCAGTGTTACTGATACCATGGTACTGAATTAGTACCATCTGGAACCATAAGTCTTAACTGTAAGACTGCTGCTATAAAAAAGTAACTCAGCATTTATATGATTTATTAGTAATCATACAGCACAAAACAACAAAAATGAATAATGAACGAGATTGACAAAAAAAGTGTCTCACCATAAATGCTATGATGCTCCTCTGCATGCTTTCCCACTGGAAACAGCTTTTGATGAACTGGTTGACGTGGCACACTGCACGATAAAGGTTCCTCACGCGAACAACATTCCTGGAAAGAACCTGTTGATATAACAATTCCCAGCTCATATTTTTCATAAAGATAGGCTATTGAAAACTTCAGAAGACTTTTCTGTGTGAATGTTACCCAACTCATACCTTCTTAGAAAACTTGACATTGTCCTCAAGAAACTTCTGTTCTCTAGGCGTGAAGGTCCTAATGCTCGCTTTGACCTGGTCAAGACATTGAACAAACAAACACTAAAAAAAATTCCAATATCTAAGCATATGAAATTTTTCACAGATACTTTTTTGCACAAGAATATATCAGGTGCTGAAAATGTACATAACATACTGTATGTATATATATATATATATATATATATATATATATATATATATATATATATACACACACACACACACAATACATATATATATATATATATATACAATATTATGCATAAATACAGTATATTGCACATAAAGCCACTGAAGGCATATGTCAAGGTTAATGAGGTAGTGTGTTGGTGCATGCATTGTAGAACATTCAAGGTTATTAATAGGTAAACTTAATTTTAAATAGTGTTTGGTTGGCTGAGTGAAGTACTAAGAAAGATTATATTGAACTATTAAAGGTAGGGTAGGATTCTTTTTTAATAAACACTGTTTGTTATACTGGTTGAAACTCTCTTCACATCCTGATAGCAATTATTAATAGAAGTAGTCTAGAAAAAAGAAAACAAGTACATTCAACCCCTTCAAGTCCCTGTTAACATATGCATTTCTATACCTCCAACAGACGTCAGTCACTGAGCCACACACAAACAGCAGCCGCCTTTTACAGTTCCTCCTGAACCAAAACAACAAGCTTATGCTACGTTCACGCAATACAATACCTGTAATTATGAGATGGTAAACCGTGACATTCTACCCAGAGCTGTTCACTTCCTCAGAATCGGATTTTTGCGTTTCTGTCAACACTATCAATGCCTAAATTATTCTGCAGCAGTCATGTGGTACAAGTAAGAGCTCTGTAAGTTGTTTATGTTCATTATTATTGTAATGTTATGTGCTTTGAGACATGAGATAATTTAATACTGTCTCACATTACACCTTGGAAACACGTACATGTGTTTTGAAGGAGGCATGGCTTTGGAGACGCTCTGAAGGGAAGGTGGGATCTTATGCTTTCAAAGCTAGCTTGCTATTGCTAGCCTCTCCAGAATTGCCAACCCTACCTTTAAAGGCATAATCTCTCTGTTGTCATCTGTCAAGACTCACAGAATTGTAGATGACTTCCAGCTCCAGTACTATGGCTCCTTTAGACAGTCCTCCCAAGTTCTCTTTCCTCAGAGGACAAGCAACCTGCTGACTGTTACGTATCTGTTGCAATAAAAAACATTAAACCACATTCAAACATATTAATATATCAATTCTAATAAATTAAGATGTTTTCCACACCATTGCAATGTAAAGAAGAATGTCAATATTCTGCACTTACTGAAAGTAAAGGAAGGACCACCTTCCCCAGGAAATCTGGGGCTTTGTCGCCATCCTCATCAAACACAGTCACTTCCAGAACTTCATGAATGTCTTTTACTGGGCTGGACATAAGGAGAAATTGAATAAATCTCACTATTATTTTGATATACCTGTAAATATATTGTTGACATTGACCGTTCAAAAGTTTGTGGTCTATAAGATTTTTTTTCTTCTCAGATAAGTCTCATATGCTCACCCACGCTGCATGCATTTGATAAAAAATACAGTAGTAACAGTAATATTGTGAAATGTTATTTCAATTTGAAATAACTGTCTTCTAATTGAATATATTCAAATTTATTTGAAATATAAAAGTTCTGTAACATTATAAATGTCTTTCATTTCTATTCAATTTAATGCATCCTTGCAGAATCAAAAAAAATCTTACTGACCCTAAAGTTTTGAATGGTAGTGTACTTTAATAAAGTTATAGTGATACTAACAAAGTGAAGACTTTATTCCACTCAGGGTTGAGGGTTTTGTATATGGTGTGGGTCTGCAGCCGGTTGTTTCCCAATTCCAGGACACAAAATGGGTCACTCTTTCCTAAAAATACACAGAAGGTCCAATGAATATGGTTGTTGACATGCTCCCACCCATGCTCGCAACCAAAAAAGGCTCTTTGTGTAATCAACAAATAATAAATAATACCATTCAGATCAGCAGCCATGAGGTCAGTGGCCTTAATCACTTTAACCTGGAGAAAACCAACATCTCTAATGTCCTTCAGAGAGTTCTTGAAACTCTGCCAAGACGGAATAAAAAGAAAAGATTTTTAAGGGAGATCAGGATTATTTGTTATACACATTAAAAAAAATACAATAGTATGCAGTATACACTGTGTACTATGCATAAAGAAGTACTGCGGTAAAGAGGGCGGTTTAACATACGTATTTAACCAGCATATTGTCCCTCTCATGAGGCTCTTCCAGTGGAGGGGCGAGGAGATCCGTGATGGATGCTCCAGTGCAGGGAGTGGGACAGACGAGAAACACCAGCTTGCCCGGGTCAAGCTCACTTGTAAACAATGTGGACTGATTCAAGGGCAGACCAGACAAGTTGATCTCACACCTGCAATTTGCACACAGACACAAAAGGCCTTAAACACAAAACCAGTCTTTACAAGAAAGTCTTTTGAGTTTAATGTTCTGTGACTAATTCAAGTTAAGCTCGATCGACCACATTTGTGGCATAAATTTTAAACTTGTTTCGGTTTTTCATTTTGTTTTTAATTGAATAAATATATATATTATGATTAAAAATGTAAACAGGTTCATGCATTCCAAAGGTTTATAAGCAAAAATATGTTTGTATTTTTGCTAAACCACTTCGATTAATTATGAAGAATATTATTTGAAATTATTTGAGCAGTAAAATTCAACATGTTTTTGTGGCTACTTTTATAAGTGTTCCCTACCGTTGAAAAGTTTGGGTTTGTACGATTTTTAATGTTATCGAAAGAAGTCTCTTCTGCTCACCAAGGCTGCAATTATTTGATCAAAAAATACAGCAAAAACAGTAATATTGTGAAATATTAGTGCAATCTAAAACTGTTTTCTATGTAAATATATATTTAAAAATGTAATTTATTCCTGTGATTGCAAAGCTGAAATTTCAGCATTATTCATCCAGTCTTCAGTGTCACATGATCCTTCAGAAATCATTCTAATATGCTGATTTGCTGCTCAGGAAACATTTCTTATTATGATCAATGTTGAAAACAGTGGAAATCTTGATATATTTTTCTCCCCAGGATTCTTTGTAATAGAAAGGTTAAAAGAACAATGATCATTTAAAATAGTTAAATTAGATCAGTTAAAGTCTTAACTGTCACTCCTGATCAATTTAATGCATCCTTGCTGAATAAATGTAAACATTATAGAACAGTAGTGTATGTATGTAACTACTAGTTAAGTATTTACAATAGTTATATTTTAATGTAAAAAAACCTCCTTGAATCCTTGCAATGAGCATCGTCTGGTTTCATATAGTCATGGCAGGAGTTGAAATACTGGATACTGTATAACTTTGGACAGACAAGGTTTTACAGGATTTCTATAAAACTAGTCTCATGCCACAATGTATAAAGTCTTGAGGATAAACTTTAGGAAGAGTATGTATTTGAACACTTATTTATTTGCCCATTGGTTCCACTTCCAGTGCCTTACTATAAACTGTGAAAATACAAGATTATTTTCAGATGTAATTGATATTATGCCAACTTCAGTCAAAAGAGCTTAGTCTATTTCTTGAACTCACTGTCCGTAACATTCTTCATTTTTCCGTCCCTCTTTTCCCACCACTTCAATCTCTAGAATACTGGACCCGTTAGGGAACTGGTTGAAGTCAAACTTTTCTCTCCACAGTGTATTGACTTTCTTCACTTGACTCTGTGAAAATGAAGGCAAACTTGAAGCTTAATTCTTGCTAATCCTTTTTAAATTTGAATGTTTATATGAAGTTAAGGCGTTTGTAACTACATCAGCGAAGAGCTGAACAGGTCATACGGACGTTCCCCCTAAGTACCTTGCTTTTGTATTTCTGATCTCCCAGTTTGAAGCGAACAAACACTTCGCCCTGTCCATCCAGAGGTAAGTCCCGCCCCTCCACCAGAGTGATGGTATAGATGCCGGTCCAGAGTTGACTCTTCTTCATAGACTCTGTGAGACGTCTGTTATGCTCGATTGTACTTCCCTGAGGATCAATACAAATATTGGGATGTGATATTGAGATCTCTTATGCAAAGTTTCTGGATATTATTATCGCAGTGGTTCTGAACTAGTAGGATGCAGGGAAAAAACGATAAAATGCATGATATAGTTAATCACGCTAAATAAATAGGCTTATTAACTTTTAAAATTGAGGGGAAAAAACACCATTTATCTTTTGTTGGTGACATCAAAGGGCATGCAGTGTGTGCACCCAATCAAACTCTACAGTATTTCTGTCACTTGGTAAAAGCAAGTCAAGTTAGGCTGATGTCAGCATGGTCAGGTTGTGCGGCATGGCCTCATTATCAAAAACCATGAAAAATAATACACAAGATATAACCCAGACTAAAATCATTACAAATTATTTGCAATAAACATGGTTTGTGCCAACCACAATGTGCTTTCTGTGGTCAATTATTGGCTGCTGAGAGCAGGAAATATTTTGGTCACCATTTGACGCGCAAAATAAATAAATAAATAAAATCAAGTTGAGAACCACTGTTATATTGGTTGTGAATTTAGCTTGTTTAAATCTTCATTCTCTTTGCATGCACATTAACATACAGACATCATTGTTTGTGGAACAATTTGCTTCGAATATATTATTACAGGAAGTATTTGAATAAATCCATGAGAGAGCGCTGATACGACCACTCAAGAATCAAGATACGATTGGTAACAGACTAGAGGCAATTTAAAACTAAACCTTCTCACCGTAGAGCTCCTTTTTTCCCTCTGGACCCATCTCTTCATAACAGAAACAAATAACGTGAACACAAACGTTGAGTTAGTGGAGTGAGTTAGTCATTAGCTTGCCTAAGCAGCTGGTTAAATCCTTTACCTTGGCTAAACGTTTTTTGTTTTTGCTGTTCCTCACAGATAAAGTGATATCGATGACTATGACACCCATATCGTCCTCCAGGCTGTTGGGGTCGTCTAGTGGAAGCACCATCTCGCTGGTCCTGTAGAACAGACAGAACAAAAGCATCAGAAACCACACTCTTGGTTTGACCTTGAACACAAACATTTCAGATTGACCTACTTTTCAAGTTCCAGTGTATTCAGAACAACACCGTGGGACCCCATGAAGTCATCCGATGTCAGATCTCGATCGTAAACCTAAGTAATCGATGAATGGGACTGCTTAATGTACCTATACAGTGCATATCACAGCATAATGTGAAAGTTAATGGATTTATGCCACAGCAAAAGTAAACAAGTACCTTGATGAAGAGTTTCTGGTCCAGGTTGCGGATCGGGAAGGAGAAGGACTCGTTCCAGATAGGGTTGAGATTCTTATACACCACTTTACTTTTGTACAAGGTCTTCCCATCCAGTTTGAATTTCACATATGGATCACTTGTGCCTATGGAGACAGAAGTTTTTGGGTTTTTTATTGACCACCTGAAATTTCTGAGCTATAGTCCTTACATGTGTTAAAGCTCAGTGGCCTGTTACTCATTTGTATTTTTTTCTTCATATAAATTAAAATTTCGGTTAAATGTATTTTTTATTTAAAAATAAACTAAAATAAAGTTCCTACAGACAATGACTTGAATACATGTCTACTACGATGACATTTTCATTTCATGATTCATTTTCGGAAAGAAAATTTGGAGTATAAAGTAAAAAAGGTAGTATAAATAAAAATAATTTGCCAAATTAATTTTACTTTGTCTTTTATTTATTTAGTTGGAGATTTGCTTTAAGATATCACTAATATTTGAACAAGTCTTGTTAATCAAACAGTGTACAACCAACATGAAGGCCATTGCTACATAATAACAAAAACATAAAACAGGAAATAACATTACAGAGAAAACCCCTGTAGCAAGAAGCAAAAATAATGTCAAATTAAGTAATATGTCCTTTTATGGGACAAGAAGTTAGTTTAGGTTAGTTTTTTTTTTTTCTTCATATGCACGATTAAGAAAATGCATACAAAAATGTGTCTTACCGTAAAACATTTTTTGAAAACCTTTATAAAAATAGGATGCATACACCTGTGTATTCAGTGTGTAAATAAATGTGATATTGCATTTTACTTGATGGTTACTTGACATTTGTTAGCATTGACATTAAATCAAAATCTGTCAAAAATCTATGAAACCAAATATGACAAACTTGGAACATGTGTATCTGCCAACTCAGACATAGTAATTTGTCAGTGACATAAATATGTGGCCTTAGTGTTTCTTCAAGGTGATTTGAAAAGACTTTAGGGAAGGTACAGTAAAAATATTTTTCTTAACCTTTTAATGGAATCTGAAAACTTCATGAAAATGCACTCCCAATTGTTTTCCCTTCAATCAGATGACATGTGCAGCACATTCAGTTAGTTTAGTCATGTGTGTGGGTTTGCTTCTGAGTCTGACAAGGATGTGGTTAATACTTAAGTGCAACATCAGTGCATGACGCAAAACCAGCACGCTTCCGTGAAGACTTTCATTTTGAAAGAGAAAAAAAAGTTTGCACTGCAACTACCCCTGGTAGGGTCAGCTGCTATAATTATGGATAAAAAAAGGGGCTTCAGTAAGTTTAAAAAATACTAATCACTCTGCCAAGCTGCCTGATACCCTGGTGCACCAGTAGAGGGCAGCATTTAGTATGTCTGAGCAAAACCGGTCCTCAGTTGCTCCATTATTTACCCTCTTCATCAAAGTCAGCTTTAAAGTTCCTGGTCTTATTGTGGAAAAGTAATTGTTTAAAATACTTGTATTTAGCAGACACATTACAATGATCAATAGTGACAGTAAAGATCAATTCTTTTTGAACTTTCTATTCATCAAAGAATCCTGAAAAATATTAAGCTAATTTTCAACATAGGTAATAATAAGAAATGTTTCTTGAGCACCAAATCAGCATATTAGAATGATTTCTGAAGGATCATGTGAGACTGAAGAATGATGGTGAAAATTCTGATTTGCCATCACAGGAATAAAGTACACTAATATTAAAGTAGAAAACATTGGTAAGTAGAAAGTATTTTTATTCAAATAAATGCAGCCTTGGTGAGCATGAGACTTCTTTTGAAACATTAACTACCGCAAAATAAACATTTGAACGGTAGTGTGTATTTGCTGAATATTCTGTACAGAAGTAAAATGTGTCGTAATCAGCAATTCATGTTGACTTTAAAACAACAATATGATATCATCAACAATAAGTGCATGTGTACAAACACTGACTATAATATGCAAATACTGACTGTAAAACCTCAAGGTGCTCTATCGTATAAAAAGACACTGTACTGTAAGAAAACCATCAATGAACAAATGGTGGGAAAAGGTCAGTAACAATATCCTAATCTTTCTAACAGTGTTTTTCTAAACTCTGGTAAAGGAGGAACAATTAAGAACCGTTTCACATTCTCGAGAAAACACGGCAACAGGATAGCTCTGAAAAAGCTTAACAGGCCTACGACCACAAATCATGAAATTAAAGCAAAATACACAGACTGGTAAATGGGAAAAGAGCTTGACCAATGAGCCACGTATCAATGCAGAAGCAATAAACAGCAGTAAATAAAAGGAAGTCTGCCCATGCCTATCCTAGTTCCCACCAGTCTGTCTGTTTTTACATGTCTTAAATGAGTGTCTCGTGTGCCAGTAAAGTCAATAGTCAAAGGTGTGCCTTTCAGGTGTGGCTGCAGACAGGTTTGAATGTGCTATGAGGAATGTTGTCTGATGTATGAAAGCAATGCACGCGTTCAAAAATATTAAGTACATAGTCCTGGCTGTGTAGATGGAATGGATCAATCCACAGAGCACCACAACACACTCTTGTAGAAAATCAGCAATTCACACATGTTGGGGGAGGAAAGAGAGAGTGAAAGCGGACTGTAGAAAGAGAGATAGCTGAGACAGAGTTTCCCTTTTTTTACTTATACGCTGGCGGCCTGCCATGGTCTAATCTGTGCTGCAACGGTTTAATAATAACCCCAAAATATTAAAAAAACTTAATAATAACATAAAAGGTCTATAACATTGTTTTGCACCATTGCTTTGGCAAAGTATCTGTCAAACGAACTAAAATTGAAAGTGCGATATGGCTTTGTGCCCTTACCAAATTGCAAAAGACTGCAATTTGATTAAATAAGCATATAGTCTGTTTGTGCTGTGTCTTTCAAAGTGAAGTGCACACTTTGCTCATGCCTTCGGCTCGTGATCCGGTGTTTTCCGCATCTCAGAACGGCTCAGTTTTCAATTTGCACATTGAACATGAGTTGGAGCTCTTCATTTTTAACTTTCAAAGTGCACCAGATTGATGAATTTAACTTTAACCCTCATGCACCTTAATGAGTCATTCGCGGACAAATTTGGGCACAAATGTCACAGGTGTGATCACATTTAAAAAAAAAAAAAAAATATATATATATCATAACACTATCTTCAATAAAATGAAAACACTCAATTTATGCATTTATTTTGTAATTTTTGGGCTATTTTAAAAAAAATTGAATGTAAAATTTGCTTATTTTTATATAAACAATGTACAACATTGTGTTTGGAAGCATCAACACATTTACAAAAAAATTGCTCAGTTATTTGCTCATTCAATTCATTGTTTGTGTATGTGTGAGTGACTGTTTTTTATTTGACCAAACAAAAACAAAACAAAAACGCACTGTGTGTGTGTGTGTGTGTGTGTGTGTGTGTGTGTGTGTGTGAGACGTGCTTGCCACATTGAGATTGTTGTACAGGCTCACCACTTCATTTATGTGTATGTATGATCTGCATTGTGTTGGATTTATTGATTTTATTGGAAATAATATGCTCTGAATTATAGTCTCACCCATTCATTTCCTATGGGTGCCCACTTTTGTCCACGAAGGACAAATTAAGGATTTTTTTTAACCACTTAACATTGTTGAATCAATTCCAACTTTTTTGTGTGTTCAGGTGGCAAACTTGGCAAAAAGAATTTTGCCCACATTTGTCCCCAAGGATCATTTAGAGTTAAAATGTCCAAAATTGTCTTACCCCTCACCACAGTCTCACAAAATTCTCTGGGAAACACTAGCTGAGATATTACTGAAGAGGAATAGGTCGGAGGAATATCGTTTGGAAAAAGAAGGGTTACAGCTTTCCAGCACTGGTGAGACGTTAGATAGTGGGAAGGCCTGAAAACGCTTTGTTGTCGCTGATTCTGCTCGAGATGTTAGTCACATTGGTTTTTGCTATACTTCACAGAACCAAAATATGCTGTTGTGTGCTGCTGTTGTTGAATCACAGCTGATTGAGTGTCTGATGCACCAGCATAAGCTATGTTCACACAGCCAGTCCAAATCCGATTATTTGTTTATCCGATTGGAATCTGATCTACTTTGTTGACTGTCCACAGCATCGCAACTATTCAGATTCGATTTGTGTGTCCCGTGGGCCGTGGTGCTCTTTCGTTTTCCGGAATATCAGTACTGGTTTCTATGGCAATGGTTGGTAGGCATACGCCAAAATCGACAACAACATTAATTGTTTGAGCTTTTATCACGGTATACGGTATTATCACAATATTTTAATTGCACAAGAGAAACGGATGGATTGGGGGGGGGGGGGGATGTAAAAAAAACCAACTTGCATCACAATAGGTGTAATTGTAGAATTTTATTAAGTTTAGTGACAACATGTTACAATGTTTACATGGTACAATGACTGGTAGGCTACTCTGTGTATTATTGCTTAACACAATTTTCACAATTTCAATTTAGTTCTTGGGATTTGATTTCAATCTTGATTCAATATTGACTCTTTGGATAAATATTAGGAAGGCTACAGTAGATAGACTACATGTTAATTTTTCTCAAGAAAAAATATATCTCACATAATGCTGTAAACATACAGAGAGCCCTATCAGCTGGTATTATTAAAGTTTAAAAATAACAAATTAAATTAAATATAATGCGGTTTTCATTATAATAACAATTATGTAATGACACAAGTAAAAATATAATAAATATGTAATATAGTGCACATATTTAGCAAAATACTCCTCTCTATAGCTATTTTTTCTAGTCAACTAAAGTGCTATGGTCATTAAATGGCTTTCCTGAGGTAAATGTAACGTTCTGTGACATAATTGTTATCCTGCAGTTTTATTGACCTCTTTCCGTGGCTGAAAAACACTGATTGATCGATATTATTTATGAGGCATGTATAACTTTCGGTAAGTTGTACTGTATCTTTAAATAAGAGGTAACTTGAACTGAGGCGCTACAGCGATCTGTCACGTCACATTTACAAGCGCCAAAATTATTGTCTGAATTTCGTAATAAAACGGACAGAACCTGAGAGGTGAGAATTTTTTTCATATCATAAGTAGCCTGCTCTGTTCTAGTCTGTCGGTGTCAGAGTCCTCTTTGCTCCGCGATTTTTCTCTGCGTGAGAAAATCAATGTGTGGCGCGAGAGCGTGCGAAAAGTGTCAATTGCGTGAGTCTCACGCTGACTGCGTAGAGTTGGCAGCCCTGCTTTTAGAAGGGGGATAAATCGTCGGCAGCGTTCCTCCTTCCGCCATGCTGCTTCTCCATGTGAGGACTGTTTACATTAGAGTGTGCACTGGGCCGCATGCACACAGTGCTAATACATGTGGGGATTGTTTACATCAGAGTGCGCACGTGTTTTGCGCAGCATACATGCAGTGTTTTTTTAAGCGATTTATGGAAAATAAGCTAATACGCGTTCTAAAAATCTAAATTTGGATCTATTATTTTTCACGGTATTTTGAAGTGCCCACGATAACAATATCGTGCATATTCATTATCGCGATTTATCGCATTACCGAATACCGGTGTAGTGCCGAATTTCGACCCCCGCCAAATTATTACCCCCCTAGTATTGGTAGGTTTAGGATTAGTTATGGGGGAGGGGTTAGGATTAGGGGTGGGGTTAGGATTAGGCAATCAGGTACTGACTTCAACGAGGGGGGTAATAATTTGGCAGGGGGTCGAAATTCGGCACAACACCGGCACGTGTCTAATCCGCCGTGTTAAACTACTACGTCTTCTGAGGCAGAAGAGTAGGAGGCTCTCAAAATTCAACATGTCTCCATTATATCGTTAGCCTCATAGCATAATTGCCTAAGTCATATTTCAATGACTTTGGAAAACAAGGAAAAACAAAAAAATGACTTAGGCAATTATGCTATGGTACTGCGACTTTCGGCATGTTTTCTATAACCAGGTCAGACATATTTACCTTTTACGTGAGAAAGTGATATAAATCACGCGAAATCCGATTAGAGCGGTCAGACTGAAAAGGATTTCCATTAATGTGATTTAAATGGGATTTCAAAGAACATATATCTCAATGTGCATTTGTAAAAATCACACATTTCATGTGATTTTTTTTGCCGTTCACACTTGCTAAATATGATCAGATTCCAATTGGATATGCACAAAAATCAGATTTGGACTGACAGCATGAACAAGGCATTAGCTGAGTTGCATAGCATGTTCACTATTTTGGGGGCGGGGCAATTAAGGGAGGGAAGTGTTTGTTTGGGTGTCGATTTCAAATATCAAGCGTTGCTCAGAAATTGCTTAATGCGCCTTTAAAGGTCAGGAGTGTAATTTGTCATAAAAATGTCATCACTAGCACTCAAGGGAATTGCAAAAATAATGATTTGAAAATAATGAGTTTCTAACCCCTGTCTGTTCAGACAAATACAGTAAGTAAATTCTCTACAAAACGGCTTATTAGAAACAGTGCTGCCCCAAACTCACGTCACTGGTTACATCAGAAGTAGACATGTCAGACCACTCAAACAAACAGAGCAATGTTTTGAAAGCTTATTTACATTTGTCTCTATACAAACTCCGGAAGGAAGAAGCATTTTAATGACAATACACACACCACCTTAACGCATCTACACTACAATCCCATAATGCTGGGCTTCGATACCTCCCACTTAACAAATAAGCACCAATACAAAAAAACACTGATTGTTAATGAAATGTAGGATGTGTGTAGTGCTTCAGGGTGTGTTGTGTTTATACAAAGATATTTGACACTCACCGCAGCGGTCTCTAATGACCAGTCCACGTCCCTCCTTTAGGCATAGAGTGAGCAGATATGTCCTCTGAGTTTCCCTCTGATGCTCACTAACTCCAGCTGTCTCTGTCCTCATGTCCAGAATCTGATTGAAAAATAAAAAAATTCAAAAATAAATGAGAGAACCTTTTACAGCAAGCTTTCATATGGGTCATTCGAACGCTATACTCCATCTGGATAGTTGACGTGACATTTCAAACAGTGACAGCAGTGTGACATGTTATAATTAAAACTATTTTAAGCAAAAATTAAGTATTTTGACTATTTAGTGAACTGCAAAAACCTAAATGGTCATTAAAAATAGTGAAAGAAATCTAGAAGAAGTGGTAACCAGTTACTACATTCCAAACATACGCTTTCTTTTTTAATAGTACTTTCAAGCCACGTTATCCCTCTTACTTCTTCTTTTTTTTTTTTTTTTTACTTACTGTTTTTCATTATAATCTTTTAAGAAATGTATTATTACATTTAAAAAAAATCTCCCATTGACTAACACTATTTCATAATCTAACAGCTATGAGGTAATATTTGCATATGAATTGAAATTGGGTCTTTTCTTACACTACCGTCTGTTTAAAGGTTTGGGGTGTGTATGATTTTTTAATTGTTTTTGATTTTGATTTTCTTGTGCTCATCAAGACCGCATTTAATCAAAAATACAGTAAAAACAGACAGTATATTGTGAAATATTATTACAATTTTAACACTTCTATTTTAGATTTTAAAATGTGATTTATTTCTGTGATGCAAAGCTGAATTTTCAGAATCATTTCTCCGGTCTTCAGTGTCACATGATCCAATAGAAATCATTATAATGTGGTGATTTGCTACTCAAAAAACATTTCTTATTATCAATGTTGAAAACAGTTGTTCTGCTTAATTTAATAGGAAACCGTGACGCTTTTTTTTCAGGATTCTTTGGTGAATAAAAAGTTTAGAAGAACAGCATTTATTTGAAATTGAAATCTTTTATACAATTATAAATAACTTTCACTGATCAATATAATCCATTGTTGTTAAATACAAGTATTAATTTCTTTTACAAAAAGAAAAATATTACTGACACCAAACTTTTTGAACTGTAGAGTACATTAATTTGCATACCAAATTTCAATTAATAATCTTTCCATTGCAAATTCTCATGACGAAAGAGCACCATCAGCTACCATGGTAAAATGCTATGTTTTATTCAACTTCAACAAGGTGAGGAAGCAAACCTTGAGTCTTCAATGTCAGCTCAGGAAAAGAACACTGTGGTGCACAGAATGGTCCATTTCATGGGCATTTAAAGTACAGTGTCAGCTGCATGAACCTTACTTCATGTCCTTTGATATCATCTAATAGTAGACTAAAAAACAAAACACACACACACACACACGCTCATACTTACACTATTGTGCTCGTTGTCATGTATGGAGTATGTTTCTGAATCATTTCTGTTGTAATGCGGCTTCTGTTTCCCAAACACAACAAACGGAAGAGTGAAATGACCAAAAAAGCCACAAATTCACAAACCACTGGTGTGAATATATTTCCTACTTTTTTCACAGTCCATCTCTTGAAGTCAACAGTGATAAAACGAATTTACTTTGTCGTGCACATATTTCTAGAATAACAGAAGATCATCTGTCTTAATAAGTTTATTAAAAAATCCTTAGCAGTGGAAACTTTTTAATTCCTCAAGTTCTTTGTTGCATGTTTAATGCGGGAATAACTGGCTTAACAGTTATGTTCCCTGGGGCTAAGGAATCTAAAAAAAAAGCAGTCAAGGATTCACATTACAAAAGCATCAACGCTTGTAAATTCATTTACACTTAATTTAAAAGCTTTTAAGGTTCTTTGACGAACAAAGCAAAGTGTAGGGTTTTCCTTCTTTACTGAAAATCCCAAGTTCAACTTTTAAGGTCAGGTGATTCAATGTTTAAGGTCTTGCACGCTCTCTGAACTACCTTGAAAACTTTGACTCACCTGTAAAAACAAACATTCTCGCATCCTATCCACGAAAGCGGTGCCCATATGAAGCATACAGTATGATAACTCCACTACAATAGAATAGAAGGTTCATCGATGCAAAAGGAAGCAGCGTTACATAACAAACGTCTACCCCCACCTGACCACTAAAGATCTCCGTTTGTGTTTATTTTTGGTGCCGTTCAGTACCGTAAAGGTAGCATGACACTTCCCGGGTGATCATTTGCATTTTAAACAAATGGAGAAGCACAGACCTGCTCTAAATATGCGTTGCCACATTTTAGGGCTACTGTTATCACAAGTTCCTGCAGTAGTAATGACTTGCTCATGTTCAGAGGAACTGCATTTCACAATAGAGAGATGCTTTGCAATCTACCCTAAGACTAAATGAAAATGTTCTGAACTAAGTTGTTACAGAATGTAATCGGCTACTAAGTTCACCAAAAGAATCAAATACAAACAGGTTTGTGTAACACAGATGGTGTCCACAAAAATTAGAAAACTTCCTCCCACCCGTGATGATTAACCCAACTGAAAGATCAAGAACGAGGACACGCTTTACCTCTGCAAAGCTCTCTGATGAAGGACTCTGTGTGTCCCTCAAGCGCAGCACCTGATCCATCTCATCTGTGGAGTTGGAGATGTTGTGCTCCTCACACGGGGAATCAGTGACTGACTCCTGCGAAGGCCAGTCGTTGGAGTCCACCAGCTTGGTCAGCCCGGTTCCTCCCCCTATGTTTCGCATACTCATGCTGAGTGCTGTTGCTGGGCTGTTGATGCAGAGGGAGGATGGCCGGACTTCAGCTGGCTGCTGGTGGGAGAGGTTTATTAGGGAGGTAGCCCGACTCCGCTTGAGGAGGTCTGCCACAGAAACGCTCATCTGCTCCTCCAACAAGCTATCGTCCCGGACCCCTGACTTATTGGAGTTTTTGTTGCCAACCCGCGAGGTTCGCAAGAGTTTGGCTTTTCTGCGTAAGGTGCCCATTATAGACTTTTTGTCCTCCATGAGAAGGGCGTAAGAAGGTGTTTAGGTGAATTTCACAGGTCGGTCGTAAAGGCCTCTCTCTCACACACTAGAGCTGGCTTAGACCTGCAAGGACAATACGAGAAATTAAATTAAACACAAAAAAAGTCACAAAATGTCAATATATTTTCCTAGCATTAGTCCCCCTCATTTGCAGGGTTCGCTTCATGGTAATTATTTGCACACATTGGATTTTGCAATGGCATGACGAAAGCAGGCGTTCACACTCGCAGGTTCAGTTTAAAATCAACATGAAAGGAAAACGGACCAAATTTACTTTTGTAGCACATGGTCCTGATTTTACAACGGATGAAAAAACACCGTAAAAGTGCACCATTCAAGGGCTATGTTTGATGTATCGTCGCATACAAGTATCGATATGACGTATCGATTCTGCAGCACGTGCACAGCAGTGGACCGCGCTTAATTTCAATATAGAAGCATTCAAACGGAGTGGAAATGTGCTGAAATTAATGAATAGCATAGAATATATATAGGCTTAACAAGGTTTAATCTGTCCCGCAGAGGAGCACAACTGGAGTTGCCTGATAACAAGAGACACAATCCCCTTAATCAGAGCTTCACACTCGTTTTACTTATTTTTCTCAACCTGGCCAAGCACTGGCTTTCTGAAAACACCGGTAAGCTTGCAGTTTAGTGATCTCCAGTTCGATATTCTATTCAAAGAAAGTGTAGTACACTTTTATAGTCTGTGCTCAATACTCTGTTCATTTACGGGCCTTCCCTGAGAGAGAGAGAGAGAGAGAGAGAGAGAGAGAGAGAGAATTTGAATTTTTTCAACAAGTTAACATTTACCATTTTACATTTACCTTTTATACCACAAAGGAACACAAAACAAAACAAATCACTTTTCTACATTAGTAGAGAAAAAATATTTTTCCATTAATGACAGAGCAGAGCCTCATTCTTACACCATTTAATTTTAAATGTGATAACATCATCCATGGAACTATAAAAATTAAAGTCAATGAGTATTCTGGATTTAATTGTGGCTAAATTAATATCTTGATCTGTACCCATCTCTATCTTGTTGTTTCTAGAGAGAGATTTTTAGCTCAGATAATTACCTCAGTCTGTGCCGCGTTTCTCTATTAACAGTGAAGCGGTGAGTTTAATTCCTTAAAAAAAGCGATGTTACCAAATCCTTGCTGAAAAATATAATGTAGTAGCTCTTCAGTGGTGAAGGTGTTTTATTGATCGCGTTTGTGGCAGGAATGAAAGTACCGCCTTTCTGTTAAAAAGAGTCAAATCGTCTTTTTGATGGAGGTGTTGCCTGTTGCCTATGAATGCACATTAACCGGGAAATCAAGGAAAAAACAATAAGAAGCCAAATTTATGATACCACACCTGTTTCGAGTTTATTGTTGGTTCAAATTAAAAAATGTTTTTGAGATTCTGAGTTAAATGAAAGGATTTCAGAACAATTCATCAGTGCACTTAATTCCAGAGAAAATAAAATCATAATAAATATAACATTTGCACTGACTTTAGGCAGGCAGTTTGATTGTTCATACCAATTTCTTGTACTGTGTGAAAATCATAATGCTGCCTGAACATAAAGAAAAATGGCTCTATTACATGCACTGCTTGTGAGTTTATGAATGTGCATGACTATGAAAAATGTTTACTTTCACTCATGGAAAATCGTTGTGGAATGACCATAAATAAAGTGCAAAGTCTGTTGTAATATTACTAAACCCTTTTTAAACTGACATGGCTATCTGCTTGTTCATTTATGTAACTTGACTTGCTATTCAAGCAAAGGCACAATGCAACATTTTTCAGTTTCTGATTAATTTTCATATACTTTTAATACATTTACATTCAGCAGACGCTTATGTCCAAAGAAACGTACAATTTAGGACTAAATTAAGTAAAATTTAACAATGCAAGAAGTGCAGGCATTGCTCAGAGTAGCATAAGCCCAATAAGGAAGGATTAAAGGAAAAGGAAAGGTTAATTGCTCACGGAAGAGATGAGTTTTAAGTTGTCTTTTGAATGTTGTCAGGAATTCTGCATTGCGGATGAGGGAGGGGAGATCATTCCACCAGCATGGAACCGCGAATGAGAATGTTCTGGAAAGTGATTTTGTGGCTCTCTGTGAAGGAACCACGAGACATCGCTCATTGACTGATCATAGTCTTCTGGTAGGGATGTAGACTAGTAGGAGCGAGTGAAAGTAGGAGGGAGCTGAGCCTGTTGTAGATCTGTAAGCAAGCGTCAATGCCTTGAACTTGATGCGAGCAGAGAGTGGTAATTATTTGGTAATAGTTATAATTTGGTTATAATTATTAATAGTCTCACATCCTGTAAAGTTTAGTGTTTACCATTGTTTATAAGTTTGAATACCCATTTCAACAACCCTTTGTCTTCACTAGTTCCCTTTAAATGTCCCTGTGCTGTGACACAGATGAATGTACAAATATTCCGTGTAGCTTCTCAATTCAAACAAGCATACAGGATTTCATTAAATCTGCATGCATAACTATAAAATATTTGTAGCAAAATGCTGTTTAAAAATACATTTACATGGAGAATATTGTCACACCACAGAACATGTCAACTTTCCAAAATCTACCCAAATACTTTTTAATATTACATTTGTTAGAGGCTCAGGGAAGCCTATGCTAAAACAACGGAAAATATATGAATCATCTACAAGTGACCAAACATTCGCTGTACCTTCATATTGATTTTTTCCATTCCTTAGTTGCGAGGGGGAAAAATCAATGAAGAACATACAAGTTCGAGACTCCCATCAATCTGCACTGTCTGTGCATGGTTCACAGTGTCAGTGCCAAGGACAGATTTCATTTCATTTGCTTTAAACTGGCCTAACATGTTGTGGCTGTAATTCAAGCCACGAGCTCATCCCTGTGTCTTTGTGTGGATGCATAATTTGACTTTACAGCTACACATCAGGTTTTTTCACACACCAGTGATAATGAAAAAGAGACAGGTGAGACAGGTGTTTGCTAAGTCAACCTTCACTATTATTGCTCACACGTAGGTTTGATTATATGAACGAACCTCTGACCCGACCCAAGTAAATATTCAACTTTTTTTGATGTCATCTGCATCATGATTTTTTCCTGGCCATCCAGAACACCCTATAACCACGTAATACCATTCCAGGACATGTACAAACACTCGGGAAAGAGACTAGAGAGTATAAATTGTTGAAAAATAATCCTTTAATCTGCACTTGTCAAAATAGGACATGTGTGTGAGTCATAAAAAGACAGAAAGTGATATCTAGATTTTTGGAGAACAGCAATTTCTGGTAATTTTCTTTGTCATTATTATTATTGTTGTTGTTGTTGTTGACCTTCCTATTAATTTTTTTAACGATTTCATAGAAATAAATTCTTAATAAAAATAAAAAATACGTTAAATGTACACTGCAGCTGTTCAAAAGTATGGTGTCAGTAAGATTTTATACATATGAAGACCTCCGATGCAAAAGCCTCTAAAAGCCACCTATGTCAAAAATGAGATAATAATATTGAGTGAATGCTCTCTGCACATAACTCAAACTCAATAAATCCCAGCTTCAGCCCATTCAGAAATGTTGGTACTTAGGTAGAAACGTATTCATAGGAGCCTGATAAAAATGCTAATATTAAAGAAAAACGTTAGACGGACTTAGAGGCTTTTGCATCTGAAGTCTTCATATATATGTTTGAAAGAATTTAACTTTTTTATTTAGCAAGGATGCATTAAATTGATCAAAGTGACAATAAAGACATAAAAAAAACTATATCAAACAAACACTGTTCTTTTGAACTTTCTATTAATCAAGGAATCCTGAAAAAAAGCTCATGCAAAAATGCAAAAGCATATTAAGCAGCACTTACTGTTTTCAACATTAATAATAATAAAAGTTTCTTGCTGCAAATCAGCATATTAGAATGATTTCTGAAGGATCATGTGACACTGAAGACTGGAGTAATGATGCTGAAAATTCAGCTTTGCATCACAGGAATACATTACATTTTGAAATATATTCAAATAGAAAACAGTTATTTTAATTTGCAATAATATTTCACAAAAAAATATATTTTTGATCAAATAAAAGCAGCCTTGGTGAGCACAAGAGACTTCTTTCAAAAACATAACAAAAATATTACAGAGCCTAAACTTTTGAACGGTAGTGTAGGTATGAATTATTATGTCTAAAGGCAAAAGCTGCATAATGCTCTTAAGGGTTTAAATACTGTGAACATGAACTCGAGATTAAAGTTTAAAGCTGCAGGATCTAATGCTCACATGCCAAAAAAACAACAACCTCAAACTCTGTCATGGATGCAAATGCATTCAACTCGACAACAAATCTTGACTTGCCTGCCTGGGATCAATCTCAGACATTGTCAGGGACTGGATTACAGCAAATTAAGCATTATGAGGAAACGGCCGGGTAAATATCACCGCTGAGGTTGAGTCATACCACAGATAGTTCTTGTTCTGTGAAAATCATTTCAAAACTCTCATGCTAAAAAGGTTTAGCTTTAGGTTGAGGTTTAGCTTGCAAGATTTGAGTCTGTTTTGTATGTTATCCTGAATTTATATTACACAATAGCAGAAACTTTGAGGAACTATTAATATATTACTTTTACTTTTACAATTACTTGAGGAACTATAACCTCTAGTAACTACGATATTTTACAATCAAATTTCAGAAAATATCCAATAGCCTATTGCAAAGTCACTAAATTTCATGAATACTTTCACTTTGCAGTTAATTATCTACCAGAAGAACCCTACGATCTGTCGATGAGCGATGTCTCGTGGTTCCATCACAGAGAGCCACAAAATCACTCTCCAGAACATTCTCATTCACGGTTCCATGCTGGTGGAATGATCTCCCCACCCTCATCCGGAATGCAGAATTCCTGACAACATTCAAAAGACAGCTGAAAACCCATCTCTTCCGTGAGCAATTAACCTCATTAAAAAAAAAAAAACACCTCTTTTCCTTTAATCCTTCCTTATCGGGCTTATGCTACTCTGAGCAATGCCTGCACTTTTTATTTTGAGCACTTCTTGCATTGTTTCACGATGACTCGCATAATTTAGTCCTAATTTGTAAGTTGCTTTGGATAAAAGCGTCTGTTAAATGACCTGTTAAATGTAATTATAGCATAACCTTAACTAAAATCTCTTGGAGCAAAAACAACAACAACAACAACAACAACAACAACAACAACAACAACAACAACAACAACAAAAAATGCACAAAAAGAAAAGAAAGTAGCCTAAGGTCTATATGTGTGTAGTATGAATGTAATCCAGACAGACTACATTCGCCATGCAGTCATTATCATGTCATCTACAGTCAGTTGCCTCGCTTCACTGCCATTCATAAATCCTCTCCCGTGGAGTTTTTGCCTACTCTTTTATGAGTACTGTGAACTTGTTCATACTTCTTTTGTCACATGCTGTTTTTGGCCTACTTCATAAGTAGGGAAGTATGCGATTTCGGATGCAGCCTCTGACACACACCGACATCAACCAAATTGGGCGTGAGATACAACCGCTTACTCAAACTGCATATAATCATTAACTTTTAAGTAAACAAAGCTGACTGTAAAGTTAGGTTTAAGCTAACAATTATGGTGGATCGATCCGAATGGCGTCCACTCGGTCCAATGGACATCACTTCATTCAGTTGTACAGTCAAGCTCCGTCCCAGCTGTACAGTGAGCAACATGCAGCTGTCAGAGGAATGCTTTGTGATATTTACAACCCATCTGTATATACACCTGAGTTTGTTTAGTTTCCTCCCAATATGCTTGCTATGTTTATATTTTGGGCCTCATTTTTAGACAGTTTGTAAATATTGGGAATAACATAATGCGAAAGAAATCTGAATTCAGGCCCAAATCCACAACTGATGTGTAACTGCAAAAATATATCTGTCTGTCTATCCATCTATTTGGTTCTCACACATTTAGACCAATGGATGTACATGAGAAACATGTTCCAGTGTTATGTAAAAAGAAAGTAACAAGAATTTTTTAACTCACAAAAAAAAAAAAAAAAAAGTCAGAATGTCACATAGCACAACATTTTTTTCTCCTACTGATGATCACTTTACATGATAATTATACATTGTCCCTCCCACAACTCAAAAGATGTGGATGATATATTACTGTCTACAAAGTGACAACCAAAAATGTGCAGAATGCCATTGTTATGAAGCAAACAGATAGCCTAACTGAAGCACATGCATTATACTGAGTCATATCTGTCTGTCACAAGAGTGACATACAAAAAATACTATGCAAAAAAGACATTTCAAGTGTCATAAAAGAAATTGAAATCAATCAAATGCATGCAGGTTTACTTGTGGGACAGTCCCAACAGGTAGATGGTCCAACATTCAAACATTTCGTTCATTCATTTGAATGTATAAATAATAATTTGAATAAATCACTAGGCTATATCAGAATTATTCCTACCTGAGTTGCAGCGTTTAATCCATTTCCATTAAACCAAAGACGTTTGGGACCAAATCTCATGTGTTCACAGCAGTACTTTCCCTAACTTCCGACTCTAGTACAAGTAACATGAGTAAAGCGGCAACACTTCACTGATGAGTCACAGAAATACAACAAGTGAGTAGAACGGCAATTATCATGCATCAACATGTGCCCGGAAGTTGTCCTTAATTGGTCAGGATGGCTAGGTCTAAAAAATGAATACGTTAAAATAACTATTAATTGCGTATTTAATTAATATAAACGTTTCTCAGTGCCATTACGTAGTTATACATTTAATGCCCGGACCTCTGATCAACTAGCACCAAAGTCCCTTTAAAGTCTTTGCTAGCACGTTGACAGCGTTGTCACGCGACACCTGTTACTTTTCTCAGCTCTGTCAGGATGGACCAATCACAGTTGTCTGTGATCAATGACTTATCTATTTTATAGAGATTGATGACATGCGTTTTAAGTTTTGAGCCATGTATAAATTTAAAGCAAAGTTAAAACGATTATAATTGTCAGAGTATAAATTTCTCAAGAAAAGATAAAAATGCTACTGAGATTTGAATGGGTCTCAATGGAGAATTCGCCGTGCTGAGCCACCAAGCGCCCCCTGGAGGAACAAAGACTTATTGTCCCTTTGAAAATAGGTATTTGCCGCTCAACGTGGTCGTTCTTTGGCCCATAAAATTCAAGGCTACTGTAATCTGTCACATGGTTCAGATTGTAATCCTTAGAGTGTCTCACTAGAGTCTGGCTGCTGTCAATCTCTTCCAGTTGTGAGATAAGTTTATCATTAACTGGGATATAAACAGACTTTTTGCATGTTTTCTCTATACTGACCATAAAAATCTGTCAAAATTGCCTCAAGTAAGGAATAATGGATATATAAACTAGTATAATTGATAGTATACTAGGTCATCATCATATATTTTCGGGCATTTGGCCTTCAGGTTGATCCAGATATAACAGATTTATATTGTAAGAAGCCTTAGATAAAAGACAAATTAGTTTGACTATCTTCTTTGCAACTACTAATGAAATACATCACAGACTGAATGCATATTTATGTATAGTAAATGTAACTCAAAGCATTACTGTATACATTCTTGCAGAAATAAATGCACATGTATTATGCAAAGGTAGTTTGCTCTGATATCACTCAAAAAAAAAAAAAAAAAAAAAAAAAAAAAAAAAAATTCCCCTTGACTAAATTTAAAAACCATTGGAGTTACAGTAGGCTATATGGTACTAGAAACTGAAAACCCTGTTTAGTGCAAAACAAATGAGAAAACAGTAGGAACAATGTGAGTCCTGCATGCTTCTGTGGTGATGAGGGAAAAACCTCAAACATCATCAAAGAATTCACATCCTGTTAAACAACCTTCTACAGAAGTAAACAACCTAGTTAATAATTATATAGCCTACATGAAAAGTATAAAAGCGACAGAGATGATTAACATGATGTTTATTGCCATTTATCATGGTGTACAAACTATAAAGGCGTCAGCATCTTGATTTGTGAACAAAATTGAGACAACCAGAAGTAGGAGTTTCACAGATTGCATTGACATCAAGTGTGAAATGATTTTGTACGGCATGTAAGAATATTTACCGAATCAGTAAAGAGGAAAAAATCTAGCCGCAAAAATCGAAACATCATCTCATGGGAGACAGTGGGCTCAATGTTCACATAACAACTAGTAAAAGGATTTAAAGCTCAACTGTTCCTTTACATTCAGCAGAGTCTGAATAAAGGATAAAAACATATTTAAATATTCTGTATATGTTTTTAAATGCTTGTTAAATACAGGATTTTTAAAGTAACAGTATTTACATCATATAAATTATATTAAACATCTAATTCACAAATTCGTTTTCAAATTATCTGCAAAATTGACATTTTTAAACCGCGTTCTCTTACAGAGGGATTGTAGTTTTAAGAAAGGCAATTCCATGATTTTTTTAATAGGCCTTGGTGGGACATTTTATCATCCTTTCTCCACAAATCTTGAGATATCTGAAAATGTCATTTGACTGACTGTTGATGATTGAAATGCAGATACCTGAGATTCATCTAAAACTTGACAGACACACTCCACAGAGGTTTTTTAAGTTTTAAAATTAAGCAACTCCCAATCAATATTTATACGCTTTTGATTGAGGATTCAGATAAAAACACGAAAGATAAAAAAAAAAAAACACACTTGTAAAAATAATGTACTGCAAATAATGCAGCAAGGCTAATCCTCAATTGACCAAAAAAAATAATAATAAGTGTAAGACACTTCATAACTTAGATCTTTAACAATATGAAAATGTACATTTTAAAACAATACAAACACCTGCACACATTTACAAGAACTTTCACTGCTGCTTTAAAGGCGTCTTCACATTGTTTGTTGCACAAAACGTGATAGAGCAGCAGTCTGCATATCTGTCGACAGAAATTTGACTTGTTTAAAGAGCCATTCACTGTCAAGTGTCCCAGCTGTCGGTGCGCATGCGTTTGACTGAGTTCTCCATCTCGGGCGATGATCTAGTGCCCTGTGCTGATATAGCGGTGGCCGTGTGAGAGTCCGGCCGCTGGTCCTCACGGTCACTGCCCTCATACGAGCTCCCAGAAGAGCTGAAGCTGTCGGCAGGGGAACGGTCCTGTGTGGAGTTGGGTCGCGGCCTGGTGTGGATGGTGGGGTACACCGGGTGTCTGGGTGGGGAGACGGGCTCTGATTTGATGCTGATGGAGACGGTGGAAGAGTCAGAGGCCTGAACTTGAGGTTGTGTGGTTCTAGAGATAACAAGGACGGTTATCAGTACCATTCAAAATGTTTTTTTTTAAGAAATTAATACTTTTTTTTTTCAGCAAGAATGTATTAAATTGATAGAAAGTGACAGTAAAGACATTTGTAATGTTACAAAAGTTTTCGATTTCAAATTTTCTTTCTATTCATCAAAGAATCCTGAAGAAATGTATCATGGTTTCCACAAAAAATACTACTAATAATAATAAGATTTATTTTTCCTGAGCAGCGAATCAGCATATTAGAATGATTTCTAAAGGATCACGTGACACTGAAGACTGGAGTAATGATGCTTTGCATCACAGGAATTAATTACATTTTAAAATACATTCCAATAGAAAACAGTTACTTTAAATTGTAATAATATGTCACAATTTTACAATATTTTTGATCAAATAAATGCAGCCTTGATGAGCATTCTTGGTGAGACTTCTTTCATTAAACATTAAAAAAATCTTACTGACCAGTTTAAGATGGTCAGGCTTAAATTTTTTCACTTTTGAATAAAAGGGAAAAAGAAAGTTGCTTCTGAAAGAATGCTAAAACTGGTTTTACAGGTCGGAACAGATGAAATAACTCCACTTTCACTTTTCAAACAAACCTTTTTCTTTTTTTTTCAACTCTTCTCTTGAATGACAAAAGACTGAAAGTATTTGCCAATGTGCTTTAAAGGGCACCTATTATGCAAAATCCAGTTTTACATGGTGTTTGGGCACAAATGTCAGTTGGTAGTGTGTGAACACAATGACCCTACAATGTTAAAAATCCACCCACTCCTTTTTTTTAATCACCATTAAATCAAAGCAGTCTCATTAGACATGTCGTTCGGTGTGACATCACACTGCTCAGGCCCCGCCCACGGTCGCTGACTGACAGGCCTGCATCACCATAGTTTATAACCATAAACACGTTTGCTCTGCGCAAATCATTTCACTCCAGACTGCTTTGTGAACGAGGGTCAATACAAAGGGAAAATACAAAACACAGGCTTTGCTAAAAAGTTGATCCTGATCCTGCTTCCAGTCTCCGGAGCGATACTGGTCACGGCAGTAATGAAAGGGAGAGCGCGCACTTTATTACAGTTCATAGGAGTTGTTTTTTTACGGATATAAAGTTGACCAGTTAATTAAAGCTGTAGTCTACGATGTTGAAAATCGGTCGAGAATGCCTGAGACGGTTGGGAAGTTTTAAAAAAATCATCCCGCCCCTCCACACACACACCCCTCCCCTCTGTGCTACCTGATCCCTCCCACCGGGAAACGACCTGAACAACGTCACTCAGTCAAGCTGTGATCACCGGTAGTAAACATCCTCTCTCACAGCTGAAAGCAGTGAACACATAAAGCCTTGAAGGAATGAACACTTACAATTTTGACTGATTGACGTCATTTACTTTCACAACATTGCTTAGTCGCTTCAATCTAATGACCTCGCTAATGACACATCATATGTAAAGTTGACTTTCGACACTTGAACTTAGTTGCTTCATCAACAATTCAATGTCACCATTGTCCTAACAAAATAGCTCAGAGGCACACGTTTGAGTTCACGCCCACGCAAGATTAGCAACACATGCAATGTTCTAACAGAAACCCGCTAGGCCTACTGAAATATATTCAAGCACTTCAAGAAATATAATTACTTTGATCCGTGATAGGCGATGCTAAACGGCTAACAGTCCAATGCCGACCGGCAGCATGAGCATGTTGTCAGACTGATAAAAAGCTATTTATGTAACACCTCACACCATAAAAGTATAAATAAATGCTTACCTGCTCAACAAAAAGTCAGCCGTGAGTGTAGGGGCAAACAGGGCCGCTTGCTGCTGTCGGTTTGTTTTTTCTCCATTGCTGAGCTGATGCTACTTTGCTAGCTACCATAGACTGTCAGCGCGAAATTTCATATCGCAGGAGGGGGGCGGGGCGGGGTGGAGACGCGAGCGCCACGTGGAGTTTCAAGTGGAGCAGGGGATTGGATGAGAGCAGTTGACCAATGTAAGCTGTCCGGCCGGACAGCTTACATTGGTCAACTTCTCTGCAGCTGTACACCCAATAGAGTGAATGGATTTTTTTCATTCTTTTTTCTCTTCATATTGTTAGGATTGTACTGTAGAACCATAACCAGCATCTGAACGAGGTTATTAATAATGAACAATCTTTGAAATCGTAGACCATAGCTTTAAAGGAATAGTTCACTTTAAAATGAAAATTCTGTCATCATTTACTCACCCTCATGTTGTTTCAAACCTGTATGAATTTCTTTCTTCTGCTGAACAGAAAGGAAGATATTTAGAAGAATGTCAGTAACCAGACAGTTTCTGGGTCCCATTTTTTTCCTACTATGGAAGTCAATGGGACCCAGAAACTGTCTGGTTACTGACATTCTTCTAAATATCTTCCTTTCTGTTCAGCAGAAGAAAGAAATTCATACAGCTTTGAAACAACATGAGGGTGAGTATATGATGACACAATTTTCATTTTAAAGTGAACTATTCCTTTAAGCACCCCCCGAAAAGTCATAAGTCTGTATATATTTGTTTACTGTTAGTTGTAACGAGTGTTTTGTGTAATTCACTGTGTATGCTGATGATAACGCAAGGGAGAGAGAGAGTTTATGGATAAGACTTTATTGCGCACTTCTTGTATTGTGATTTATTCATCTCTAACAGTCATTTTCTGGAGTGAAAATGGACGCTTCAACTTTTGTGTGATGTACAATAAACTTCATAAAACTTATTAGTAAAGTTTTGGCCATCATTCGGACGGCTGAACACCGCTAGTACAGTCGTGTGAGATTATCCTGATTTGTTGCCGCCGGAGCATGAGCTCTTGAAGCTCCGCCCTCTTCTTGAAAGGGGGCAGAAGCAGCAGCTCATTTGCATTTAAAGGGACACACACAGAAAAGGCGCTTTTTTGCTCGCACACCAAAAATGCCAATTTTAACATGCTATGAAAAATTATCTGTGGAGTATTTTGAGCTAAAACTTCACAGTCACACTCTAGGCCTAGGGACATCAGAGACTTATTTTACATCTTGTAAAAAGTAGCATAATATGTGGCCTTTAACACTTTGTGTGAATGAAGGAAATTCACGCCCAAAATGAACCACAATGTGTTATGTTCTCACCTCTGAGCACTGAACCCTGGCTGACTATGATGGCTGTGTTTCCATGAAGACCCTGGGCCGGATGTGACATCGTCTGATGAACTGAAGCCGTGTAAAGAACTGGCCTCTGCACTGCTCAAGGCAAAATCTGTAAGGAATGAAAGAGTTAAATAGTAAAATAGTCTTTCGTAGTGACATAAGGTCCAGGAGAACAGAACCTGGTGTTATTAGATGATTTATTATGTTTAGGTCAGTGATATACCTGTACTGAATGATGAGGTCATGGCTGAGTACACAAAGCCCTGGGGATGCAGACTGGGGGTTGCCATGGATACCACAGGAGTAGTCAGTGATTGGCTGGACTGAGAATTATCTATTCTCTGAGGTTTAAATAGAAATGGTGGAAACAACAGGGGTTGATTTGTGTGGAGATAAATGGGCAAAAAAAAAGGTATTTACAGACAACAACAAATTTTGTTGTTGTCTGTAAATACCTTTTTTTTTGCCCATTCAATCTATACACACTATTCATTGTTTATCATACATCACTATTCATTACACATCACTGTTTTGCAAAACAATGCAGAGAGCTGGAGTTATTCTGAAAAAAACATTATCAGATGGATGGATGGATCGAGTAGACAGATGGACGGACAGGTGGATGATGGATGGATGGATGGATGGATGGATGGATGGAGTAGATAGACAGATGGACGGACAGACAGATAGATAGATAGATAGATAGATAGATAGATAGATGGATAGATGGATAGATGGATGGATGGATGGATGGATGGATGGATGGATGGATGGATGGATGGATGGATGGATGGATGGATAGATAGACAGACAGACGGATGGGTGGATTGATGGAAGGAAGGACGGAAAAAAATATGGATGGATGTGTCTTAAGTGTCCAAACAATCTGTGGTTTTCAGTTAAACTTGTATTATATTAAAGCTTTGACTGTAATGTGTCAAAGAACCACTAGATGGCCTCAAAACATGTAAATGTTGAACATTAGCCAGCTGTAATAAAAGTGATTTTCTTAAAATTTTCATGACCTAGAAAATGAGTCATTGTTGAAAAGCTTTTCTGAATAAAACATGATCAAATACCCCTTACCAAATGCTCCTCTCCTTCTTCTGGCAGCTTGCAAGAAAAAGATTTAAGGGGCATTTCAGGCAGGTCAATATTCTCCCATTGTCTAATGATTTCAGGATGTTTCTCTGACACATGGCAGATAAAGCTGCTCTCACCAGTGAAGAAGAGCTGCTCTTGCACGCAGGAGGAATGAGCACTCTCAGATCAGGTTTGCGTCCCACTGTGGACGAGGCTTGAGGTTTTGCAGAAACGACTTTTCCCATTCTACTTCCTTCCGAGCCACTGACGAAGCCATTGGCTGAATAAGGCACAATAAAAAGGGAGATTATTACAAGTTTGGGTGAGGTGTAGGTTAACATAGTCAAGGTTAGCACAGTTAATGCAGTAACGTAGTCAAATGATGTTTTATTATTTTTTGAAAGAAGTCTCTTATGTTTACCAAGGCTGCATTTATTTGAGCAAAAATACAGTAAAAACAGCTAAATTGATGTGAAATATTATTACAATATAAAATAAGTTTAAAATGTTATTTATTCCTGTGATGCAAAGCTGAATTTTCAGCATCATTACTCCAGTCTTCAGTGTCACATGATCCTTCAGAGATCATTCTAATATCCTGACTTGCTGCATCCTTTGATTAAAATAAATTTCAAAAGAACAGCATTTATTTGAGATACAATTATTTCGTAACATTATAAATGTCTTTACTTTGATGCATCATTGCTGAATAAAAATAAAAACATTTTTTTACTGAGAGAAAAATCTGAATTGTTTTCTGTGGTAACTGACAGCATATATAGAGCTTAACTAGTCTTTAAACTGGAGTATTTCATCAACACAGCAAAAGGGCCTCAGGAACACAGGAAGAACTACTGTAGTGGATAAAGAAATCAACTTCCCTGAGGTCGTGACCTCACATCCTGCCCACACCAGGTATTAACACACAGAAACACATACGGTATCTCTGACATTCAGATACTTTCATAGAGGGTTAAGAACAACAAGTACAGTATGTGCAGTACAGTATAGTGCAAATATGATGGCTTCATGCTGATAATACAGTAAATCTGTCTACAAAATACAAATTTTGCTCTTTAAGAAACATTGATCTGATTTGTGGATGGTTTGAATGTAAATAGAATTACAGAGCAAGTTTAGAAATAAATTAAGTGTTCTTTAAACAAACTGTTACTTAGTGGAACTTTATCATCACGGTCAGACACATTGTATAAGTTAACCAAAAATGCACCTACCCACATGACTGGAGTGCACACCATTTGGAAGTGGGACGTCTGAGGAACCTGGTATACCATCTGGACATAAATGAATCAAAGAAACAAAACCTTCTGTTAAAGACACTTAAACCTAAGAGATATAGATTAATATTTAATTTCAAAATGTATGAGACCGATTCCTTAAAGCATAGTTGGACAAGACATACACACTAGGAACCAAAGCAATTTTGATATTTACCATGGAAATGAATGATTATCATATTCATCAACCATTGGTATTTAAGACTACCTCAAAACCTGGAATTAGCATTGAACACCAAAGCATTATGATGGTATTGCGTTGAAAAATGTATGGTAATGATGTAGATCCTGACCCATGACAGCAGTGCTGTTGGTGCTCTGGAAGCCGTTGGAGGACAGAGACAGTATGTTCGCCCCGCTGAGAGACACTGGGGTGTCCAGTGAGCTGTCTGTACTGTAGGGAAGGGTGGCAGGGTTGGTGACGGGCAAAGTCAAAGGCATGGAGTAACTCTGGTGACCCAAAGCAGCCGGCTGATGGAGACAGAGAAGAGACAATATTGAGAGAGACGTCCAGGGATGAAGTTCCATTAAAGGCACAGTTTGTAAGTTTCACCACTAGAGGTCGCTTATTCAAAACAATAACAAAGGCGTGGTTTGATGACACTGTGAGCTTGGAATCATGAGTTGCAGTCTTCTCCACAGCCGATGGAAACATCCGACGGGACTCAGGTAGAAATGATGTTCATGGGTGAGCTAATGTATTAAAAGTTTTATTAACGTTACTGTGGTATGAAGCAGGGCGGAGCCAAGAGTCTGGGACATTTTACGTTGCTGTCTTTATTATGCTTATGCTGCAGTCAGTCGCTGCCACTCATTTCTTATTGTTGTTTATGGCTATTTTATGATTATTGCAGTTATGTTTAATGTCCGTCTCCTTCTTCCCTAAACTTGAACATTGTTACAGTTACGTTTGACCACTTAAATTCACATTATTTTAGTTACTAGTCATACAAGTCCCTTTTTTGATTAATTATACGTCAACGCAGGGCTGTTTTACTTGGTCAAAACAATCATAAAATACATGTGAGTGGTTTGAAAGTTTTAACGTTACTCTGTGCGTTCACTCAGTGGCTGCTATGAGACACCAGTTCTTTGCGTCTTTGGTGTTTTCATGGAAATCAATGACGTCTTTGACAGGCGACATTGACACGGGCCGTTTCACTGGTTAAAATAACTGATTTCTCTGAATTTAAAGTCCCCCTGTGGTGAAAATCAAGTTTTAATGTTGTTTATATGTCTATGTGGTGTTTTTAATGTGCTTTAAGACAAACCATGTGCAAATTCATAAGTCAACACCATTGCTGAGTATTTTCTCTTTAAAACTGCAGTGAACCAAAGACAGTCTCTAAAACGCGGTTTGAAATCGCTGGTGTTTCTGACGTCACAAACTACCTTGTAACCAATCACGTCAATGAGTGGATCTCTGAGCTGGTGTGAGAGAGTGGAGGCGGGGCTAATTGACATATTCATAGAATCGCGTATACTAAATGAGGCAAGGGTGTAGAGTTACATTCAAACTATTTTAATGCCTGCCAATTTTTTTATCAAGGAAAAAACTTTTAAATATGCCATTTTGGTGATCATAGATGAGTTTTAAAGACTAAAATTATTGACTACAGGGGGACTTTAAACATTGTTGGAAACATTTGGAATGATATAAGTACACAAGTGAACAAATATATATAACATTGTTTGGTTTTTGGATATATTAATCCAAAAATCCTACATATTGTGCCTTTAAACAAGAAAACATTTCAAATGTTTCCCAAATTAGAATCATGATAATAATAATAAAAACATTTTAGTTGCTATGACTTTCTGGATGCAGGACCGGCACTAAAGGGGCCATGATTCCTATGAAGGGGGGCTGCTTTTTAGTGGGTCGTTACATACCGTATGTGGTTTCTAGGATGTTCTTGATGGTTGGAACTAGAACAGTCAATAAGACTTTCAAAAACATTGAAATAAACAAAATTTTTGCTACCCCAAACTTTTGAAAGGTAGTGTACATAACAGAGATGCTACGAAAACCAAAAATAAACTGCGTAACACACTTTGCTTACAATTTTATGATTTCTCATCATATTGTCAAACTCTTCATTAATCTTCTGATATTTCTCCTCCGAGTGAGGCGTGAGGACGTATGAAGATTCTGGATCTGGGCTGTCACAACCTCTGTGTTCCTTCTTGCTCAGCACCTGTAGGGAGCAGCAAAGAATGATGTATGATGGGATTAAAATTCACATTGGAAATGAAAGGTCAAACTGAGTGCAGGTACTCAGTCGATGCAGAATCTTTTCAGACCTGTTACAGAACATTAGAGTGCTAAAGCAAAAGTGTAAGTGCAGGACAGTTATTATCTCATCTCATTAAGCTTATCTCATCGTCAGGTGTCTGTAATGCTGTAACTCTGTGCTTTAATGTTATAACTGGGCTTATTTTACACCAATGACTTCAAGAGTTCACCTAAGATACTCTGACTATCTATTAATCTGGAAAACAAATCTACCCTTTAATAGTAAATAAACCAAAACCAAAAAGATATGCAATGACTGATTTGACAGGATCTGCCCCGAACAAATCATCATCATCACCGACTCCAGGCCGTCTAGGTTTGATGGCTATAGGATGTTGGAGAAGTTAATGCATTTCATGACCACTTTCGGTCTAGTCATTGAGTAATCAATGTGAAAGGGTCCTCCAATGGTAGACCTCCAATAAAAGTTGATAAATACAAAAATTACACAATCTTCTGGTATACTATAGAGGAGATTCTTGTTTATTTTGAGTTTGATGCTTCATTTGATCCTGCCAAGTCTTTTGGATGTGCGCACAATTTCTTTTTTGAATACTATAGCGGAGACACATGAAAAGCAGGAGGCAAAAGCAAAATTCTTACATTTAAAACATGGTAGGGTATGCTAATGTGAGACCAGCACACATAACTTTGATTCAGAAATGCATTCCCGGTACACGCCAGAGATTTGTGATTAATAGACGCTAACGAGCGCAGCGCTTGCCAAAAGTGCCACGTCCTTGACTGATAGTATCTCAGGTTTCCTCGGTATGAATGTTGGATAAGACTGGATCTTTATTTTTAGCTACAACCAATTAGCACCACTCACAGAAAATCTGTTCACATGACTTCAGCACCAGCATTTAGCTACAGATAGCTAGACGCTGAACATTCACCATTTACTTTAAATCTGGCATCTCAACAGAAAACAGTCTCACAATCACAACAAATATTGCATGTAGAAAAAATGTGGTTAGAATAAATGAATAATTAAGTTTTTTTTAAAAAGAAGACTCCTATCAAAAGACAAAAGTGACAGTAAAGACATGTATAATGTAAAAACAAAAGATTTCTATTTCGAATAAATGCTGTTCATTCAAAGAAAAATGACACTGAAGAAGACTGGAGTAATGATACTGAAAATTCATGTTAAAATATATTCAAATAGAAAACAATTCTTTAAAATTGTAATAATATTTCACAATATAATGTTTTTACTGTATTTTGGTTCAAATAAATGCAGCCTTGGTGAGCATAAGAGACTCTCAAAAATATTGAAAAAAATATGAATTATTCCAAACTTTTTTACTGGTAGTGTATGAGTCGCTTTGGATGAAAGCTTCTATGAATAAATCTTAACACAGATTCATAATTGCTTATATACCTTGGCAAAAGGACAAGCACAGAACAGCCTAGGCTAGCTTCACATGTTAATTGTAAATGGAGCAAATGCATGTGACAATGAAGATGTAATTTGAGCACATGCCTCACAGAAGACCGAGATCTATAATTACTCCAGCCTGCGTGCTCGAGATGCAGACACAACTGTTTGTTAACTGCATTACAACAACGGTAAACGCAGCCCTCATCTCCAGATGCTACTGCTACAAGGTGCATTTGCGTAATCTGTTAAAGGCCCTTCTGTGAGATCCTAGTGAGATCCAATATGGGTTATAGTAGTGAAAATACAATTACAGATATCAAGAATTATAGTTTTTACTAGTTGAAATTCAATTGTTGATATCAAGAATTAGCATTTTAACTAGTGAAAATAGTATTACAGATATCTAGAAATGTCATTTTCACAGGTAAGAATAGCTATGGTAATGAGTTTATGAATATTAATGAGAACGGGATTTCCCATACTCCTCTTTTAGCGCCAGTATAGGTCAAAAATGGAGAAAAAACATCCAGTCAGAGAAACGCCTCCTCGTTATTTATTTATTAGTTTGTCTGTTTTTGTTTTGTCAGTTTCCACAAATCCCTTCACTCGATTGGGATGTTCTCTTTTATTCTGGACGGCAAGGGCAGTGACTGTAAAATCGAGCGTATTTTGCAGTATTAAACACGTATTTATACTGATTTTTCCAGTGTATTTTTTACCTTTACAAATTACTTTATAATATAAATAATGCTTTAAATAAAAAAAATGTTCAATTGAGAAATATGCAATGATGGTAAAAAACAAAGCGGTGGCGGCAAGTCACTGTCTTCATGAGTGAGTCATCGAGTCATTCATTTATTCAGTAACGAAGCAAGTGGCTGTAATTATGAATGAATTATTGAAGCATTGACTCTCACGATTTGTTCAAAGCCGCAGATTCATTCACAAACACTGCTGTGTTCTGCTGTGGCTTTTGTGGAGCTATTATTGTGTTGAAAAAAATACTGACAATACTGTGTTTAAAATTAACATCACTTAATATTAATACCTTCCGTTTGTTGAACTGTTGTATAAAATCAGTGTCACATTTGCAATCGTGTGGATATTCGATTAATGTGATCAACATTAAACACAGGAACTCACACAGGGTATGTTTTTGTATCGAAGAGTGTTTAAATTTTAAATCGATCTCTATACACAGTCTGTGTCTATATTTGTTCTTAATGCTAGTAAGTGCTAAATCCCCAATTTTACAAAGGTAGGCTACACGGTCGAGAACGACAGTAGGCTATAGCGTGATTACCTTGCAGCATTGTTGAGTGAATGCAGTCGGTTTTGACTGCAAAAGATGAGGTAATTTGATCGGATGTCATGTATTTACAGCATTTTACCTGCTAGAAATACATGCTCAGTTTTAATGTTATTTTAAGGTGGGGTAGAATTAAATGAATGCAAAACTCAGCATTTTGTTCCCTTCTGTCACCTCACGTACTCCCAGGGATAGGGAAGAGTGGGGCACAACCTAACGTGGGGCTAGTTGTAACACCCTTGTTTTAAATACTTCCACACATGCTAGCATGACGAAACTTAGTGTATTTACTAGATGCCATATCAACACTCTATAGAGAAAAAATTGCGACAAAATTAAAATCTTTGGAAGATACCAAAGTCTCCTGCACAGACACAGGCACGGACACCACCGTATCTGGCACGGACACCATCGTCTCCGGCACGGACACCAACGTCTCCGGCACGGACACCACCGTATCCGGCACGGACACCATCGTCTCCGGCACGGACACCAACGTCTCCGGCAAGGACACCGGCGTCTCCGGCACTGACACCAACGTCTCCGGCAGAAACACCGGCGTCTCCGGCACGGACACCAACGTCTCCGGCAGGAACACCAAAGTCTCCGACACGGACACCAATATCTCCGGCACGGACACCGGCGCAGACACCAGGGTCTCCGGCACGGACACCATCGTCTCCGGCACGGACACCAACGTCTCCGGCAGGAACACCAAAGTCTCCGACACGGACACCAATGTCTCCGGCACGGACACCGGCGCAGACACCAGGGTCTCCGGCACGGACACCAACGTCTCCGGTAAGGACACCGGCGTCTCCGGCACGGACACCGGCGTCTCCGGCACGGACACCAACGTCTCCGGCAGGAACACCAAAGTCTCCGACACGGACACCAATGTCTCCGGCACGGACACCGGCGCAGACACCAGGGTCTCCGGCACGGACACCATCGTCTCCGGCACGGACACCAACGTCTCCGGCACGGATACCGGCACGGACACCATCGTCACCGGCACGGACACCATCGTCTCCGGCACGGACACCATCGTCTCCGGCACGGACACCAACGTCTCCGGCAAGGACACCACCGTCTCCGGCACGGACACCGGCGTCTCCGGCACGGACACCAACGTCTCCGACACGGACACCATCGTCTCCGGCACGGACACCGGCGCGGACACAAGCATCTCTGGCACGGATACCGGAACGGACACCATCGTCTCCGCCACGGACACCGGCACGGACACCACCATCTCCGGCACGGACACCAACGTATCCGGCAAGGACACCACCATCTCCAGCACGGACACCAGCGTCTCTGGCACGGACACCACCGTCTCCGGCACGGACACCAACGTCTCTGGCAGGAACACCAAAGTCTCTGACACGGACACCATCATCTCCGGCATGGACACCAATGTCTCCGGCATGGACACCGGCGCGGACACCAGTGTCTCCGGCATGGACACCGGCGCGGACACTAGCGTCTCCGCCACGGACACCGGCACGGACACCACCGTCTCCGGCAAGGACACCATCGTCTCCGGCACGGACACCGGTGTCTCCGGCACGGACACAGACATTTTTATGTTTAAATTTACACTGTGAAAAACAAGGTTGTGTTCCATATTGTGGTGTTCAGCAATTTTAACATAGTATCGTCATCATATCAGTGTAGATGTAGATGGACCAAAATAAAAACATTAAAATATCAAGTAAATAAGTATTGTGATACTTGGTGCCACAGTGACACTCTTGTCCCAAAAAGTATTGCTATACCACAATACTCAATATGTTGTCCCACGGTGAGTCATTTTCCCTGTTGCACCTACACAAAATTTGAGGGTTCCCCCACCTGCCAAATCCCACTTTAACCACTGGTCATAAGATACAGAAGAAATCAACCACTACTAAAAGAGATATCTGTGTAGGGAAGCACATTAAATGGGTTGTATGCAATCTGTATATCTTAATTCTTAATTCTTGTTTTTTTAATGGAATATTGCAGAGTTTATTGTAAATGATTTATCCGTGCACATTATTATTCATGTGCCCTCGTAATCTTTGTTTTAAAAAATGTTCTCTTCCTCTTGCAGCGTCATCTCTTCTCTTCTCTGATAATGTGTTTACTGGCGTGAGGGCGGTACAACCTGTCACTCACATGAGAACCATCAATAGCAAACCAGCCAATCAATTCTCAATGGACAAAATCAAGTCCCGCCCTAAGTTTTTTCTTGTTTGAGAAGCTGATTCACTCGGATATACTTCACAATAGGGAAGAAAAGACTACCGCAAATTCCATTTCATGCCGACTTTAAAATCTATAATCTTTTTCAATCAATTTCAAACTGGTAATTAAATCAGAACAAATCATAACTGAGATTTAATTTTGCTTTTGAACTGCGCAGCCACTTACTTCCACAATGTCAGAGTTGGTTCTGCTCTCGTGCGGTTCATTGTATTCTGTGTATTTCAGCAAGACTTTGTCCATATCCGTGCTGGCGTACTGGAAGAGCTTGTTGGAGCTGTTGAAGATAATCAGGGCTATTTCACAGTCGCAGAGAACACTGAGCTCATACGCCTTCTTCATCAGACCAAACTTCCTCTTCGTGAACGTCACCTATGAAAATTATAGGAGAAACAGTGGAAATCAGAGCAACCTCCTTAAAGGTGTATATATTGTATCATCCATGTCATAGATATCAAATAAACAGTTCAAGTAACTTGAAGAGATCTGTTCACTGTTGACTGATGTGGTTTTTGCACAAGCCAAAAGATACATCTGAAAAAAGCTATATCTAAAAACAGAGAAAACTGTAAATTATGGATGTAGAAACAAATATTGAACTCTAAATGTCTACCTCTACAAGACACTATTTATTAAGAAATGAATACTTTTATTCAGCAAGGATGCATTAAATTGGTTTAAAGTGAGAGTAAAAACATATATGACAAAAATATATATATGAAAACAAAACAAATGCTGTTCTTTTGAACTTTCTATTCAACTGTTTCAGCATTGATAATCATAAGAAATGTTTCTTGAGCAGCAAATCAGCATATTAGAATGATTTCTGAAGGATCATGTGACATGACTGGATGAAAATTCAGCTTCAACATCACAGGAATAATATATATATATATATATTAAAAAACAGAAAACACTTATTTTAAATTGTAATAATATTTTAAAATATTTCTGTTTTACTGTATATTTTAATAAATACATTTTATTTAAAATAAGTGCAGTGTTGGTGAGCATAAGACACTTCTTTAAAAAACATTTAAGAAAATCTTACCGACACCAAACTTTTAAACGGTAGTGTAAATACAATTCCAAGCTTTTAATACTCATACAGCAAGTACTGTGATTCTGTGCTGTTTTTCTTTTCTAAGTGTGTTCATTAATAGTATCAGAAGAAGTCATTCTTCACAGCCATCTGATGGGACCCAGCTGTCAGAGTTGCCAGATCTTCTCATGTTTCCTGCCAATTATCACCCTCCCTGAGGAATCTCAAGCATTGCTACCACTTCACAGCTGAGGGACACATTCTTACAACAGTGCACGAAACACTGAGAACAAACTCCTTCAATGTTTGCTGTCAATGTCAAAGTGTATAATCACATTTGAAAAAGCTTTAACATAGTTCCAGAGGTGAATGAGGAATGATTAGCGCTTTTGGATAATAAAAGAAACATTTATTTACAATGTGGAACAGAATGAAACACTGAAAACTGGATTAATGATGCTGAAAATTCAGCTTTATCATCACAGGAATAAATAGCATTTAAAATATTTTAAAATAGAAAACATTTTTTTTAAAACTATAATAATATTTCACAATATTACTGTTTTTACGTTATTTTTGATCAAATAAATTCAGCCTTGATGAGCATAAGAGACTTTCCTATCACTCTCATATAAAATAAAGTACAAACACTGTCACTGGGGCAGTACCTTTTCAAAAGTTACACCATTGTACTTTATTTAGGGTGCACATTAGTACCTTAAAGGTACACATTATTACCTGAAGTGTACATATTAGTACCTTAAATGCACATATTAGTACCTTTTGAAAGGGCCCCGCCCCAGTTTAGGCTTTTTACATCAGACTTAAATAAATGAAGCCTTAAATAAACTTGCTGATATATGTAAAAAAAAAAAAAAAAACATATATATATGTGTGTGTGTGTGTGTGTGTGTGTGTGTGTGTGTGTGTGTGTGTAAAAAAAACCAAAAAAAAAAACTGTGTGTACCAAAAATAATCTTCTGAAAAAGAGCGCTCAGACAAGATAGGGTCTGTGGAGCTGGTTAGTATTATAAATGTAGATCAAAATGTAGGTAAATTCAGGCTTGTCTCTGTGGTTTTGCTGTGAGTGATGGCCATCAGGGGCAGAGAGAGAGAGAGAGAGAGAGACTGTACAAGCCCTCAGACTGACTAGTCTTCTAATGAGAGATGTGGAGCCCTGAACTGCTCTCATTACTGCGACCACACCACTGGGACTGCAGTCGGCTGAGGAACACACACAAGAGCTCCTGTGTGCAGACGCATGGAGTCTGACCTGTGCATTCATTAAACACGCTTATGAGACATGGGGCACTCCCGAGCGGTCATTTGAACAGAAATAAATCACGTATGTTAGGATTGAAGGTGTGGGACGTTCCTGGTGCTCCAATGGTCTACAAAGATGAAGGGGTTTGTAAGAAATCTTTAAAAAAAAAAAAGCCATCTAAACAGCTTGAGCTTATGATGATACATTTGGCTGCATCTGATGCTGTTCATTAAAGTGGGAATAAATGGGAATTGTAAGGATTTTAATGGTCAGATTTCTTAATAATTGTGGTTTTGTGAAGAAACGTTGAATGATTTAATAAATGAGTCAGTGAGTCGCTTCAAATGAATAACTCGTTTAAGTTTGTGTCTGATTTGTCAGTCTTTTTGACCAATTCCTTTAAAAAATAGTTCATAATACTGTCGTTATCCGCTCATGAACCGGATTGTACTGGTCTCTGTTGTTGTGTGCAACCAGCAAGGAAATAAAAAAAATGGAACTGGTTCTTGATTCCAAATCTTAAGGTTGATATCTAGAGACCATAACTGTAATATTGTTCATGTGAAGACAAAGCTGACATTTTAGCATCATTACTCCAGTCTTCACTGTCACATGATCTGAAAACAGTCGTACTGCTGCTTAATATTTTTGTGGAAACCATGATACATTTTCTTCATGATTCTTTAATTAATAGATAGTTGAATGAATGAAACCGAAATATTTTGTAACTAGAAGTCTTAACTGTCACTTTTGGTTAATTTAACGCATCCCTGCTGAATATACAGGAAGTATTCATTTCTCTAAAACATCTACTGACCCCAAACTTTTGAACAGTTGTGTATATAGTCAAAATTATTTTTGCAAATGACTGAAATGGACATTTATCAACACAATATTTATCTATAACAGAAAATGTGCAAGGCTCTTTGTAGATTTAAGAACTGATTCACTTATATTTGAAGTAGCAACTCAAAGCTTTCTTATTTCAGATCTATATAGACTTGGATAACACCGGACACAATTTTTTCCAATAGGATTTGTAAAGCAGATGTCCTCATCTTACCTGTCTGTTTCTCTCATCCATTATGCGGGTAATCTGTATCTTCTTTCGGCCCATTGTCACTTCCCTTTCTGTCTTTTTGCTAATGGAAATCTTCTTTTCTCTCCCGTGGTTATGGTAGTTTATGTTTAGGTTTTACTGCATCGTAAGAAAACACCTCCTCTCTGCATTCTTCACAACAGAACCTGCAAGAGATGCAAGGAGATGTTAGGCACTGTACAGAATTCACATGAACAAATAAGAGTCATTGATGACACAAAAATTTGCAAGCAACATTTCAATGACACCTGTCGCATAACCAAACGGATTTTCGAACGTGTCCATTTTTAGAGATCTCTCTTGTAATCTGATTTGCTGGCTGGTGTAAACAACAGCAGTATTATCCTAAACACACTGGATTATAAGAGCAGGAAAAGCCACTGTCAACAGTGTTTATCATTAACCTGAATTCAAGCCATTTTATTTCCCATTAAAACCACATCATACAGCTACTAGTGCACACAATCTACCACAATCCCTCATACATCTAAAATTACAACATGTAATCAGGGGAATCCTGAAAGAAAACCATCCATCATCACTTTAATTTACAACGCATGTTGTCGTTTCCTTCCAGAACTGTACAATAAACATCCAAGCCCAAGACAGAGATAAAACATTCCATGAAGGTCTTACTTTTGCTTGTATTTATTCCTCACACAGAATGCTTCCCAAGAAATATAAGAAAAGATCACTCCAACTGTTTATGGAGTTCGTAAGATCTAAAAACTGGCTACAAGGACTTTTTTAAAGCGGGTCCTTCGGAAACCTGTTTGTAGAGAATTCCCACCTGATGTTCCCAGTGAAGGAGCGGATCTTGAGATCTGATGGAAGACAAAGGAACAACACCCGTATTCCTGCACTTTCACACCTTCCCGCTCAGCTCCACCGTTACCAGGGCAACCAACAAGATGCCTTACATATGATCCATCAACTCTAAGTGCAAAGAGAAGCCTGTTTAAAAGAAGGAACCAATGCGATATATATCACTGTATATTTTAGCCATGTTTAATAGGAGTGTAAGTTTGGATTTCATGTGAATAAAAATAAAAATATGGTGTTATACAAAGTGCCATATCTTACTTCACAAGAGAAAAGTTTGAACTTTTTTTATTGTGAATTATTTACCTAACAGATGAAATGCATGTGGGAATGATATGCTATTCAAATGCTAAGAGATTCATCATGCAAATATATAAGTGAATTTCATAGCAACGGTGAGATACACTTTGTGACTTTGAGCCGCAAAGGTTTTGCATTAATGTAGTTTGCATAGTGGTGCTTTCACTCGTTTAAGAGGGTTTGCATCTGTGTTTAATAAAACACCAATTTTCATGAGGGAAAAGTGCATCCAATCCATCCATCCTTATTCCTATCTATCTATCTATCTATCTATCTATCTATCTATCTATCTATCTATCTATCTATCTATCTATCTATCTATCTATCTATCTATCTATCTATCTATCAATCCTTATTCCTATCATCCATCCATCCATCGTTCTAATACATCCATCCATCCTTATTCCTATCTATCTATCTATCTATCTATCTATCTATCTATCTATCTATCTATCTATCTATCTATCTATCTATCTATCTATCTATCCTTATTCCTATCTATCTATCTATCTATCCATCCATCCATCCATCCATCCATCCATCCATCCATCCATCCATCCATCCATCCATCCATCCATCCATCCATCCATCCATCCATCCATCCATCCATCCATCCATCCATCCATCCATCCATCCATCTATATATATATATATGTATCAAATGTTTTTCATCAAGTTAGATGTTATCGTAAATTATGTTAAATGTTGTTGCCAATTAAACCGGTTTGACTGAATCACTAGAAAGAAACAACTCAAATTAAACGTCACTAATTTGAAACCCATTCTCATAAAAGAACCTGAAAGATTCAATGCTCCACTTTCAGATAAAAAAAAAAAAAAGAAAAACATAATTTACAATGAGTGACTCAGATGGATGAATGTTTCCAGCACACCAATACGATTCAGTCAGAAACACCACTGGCATTGTCACACAGCACACAGACATGACATAATCTTACTTATAGCCTTGCTCTGGAGCTGAGTACATGTCTGGCCTCCTTACATAAATCCTTCTTAATAATGCATTACACAAAACATGAACACAGCATTATACCCTGTGGTCTTATATGAGGACGACTCCATCCAACCTACTGGGCCTCGTCTGTTAATTAAGAGTTGTGGGATTGTTTCCATTTCCATAATAAATGCAGGCTGACACAGATACGTTCTGCAAAACATCTGGCTTCAGGGGTCTCGTGTCTTATTTCTTTTGTTGTTGAACATTTTATTACTGTATATCCTTGTTTTTGCTATTCAAAGAGATCTGCATATGTAGTTATTTCTATTATGATGTAATTTAACTAGATTGTTTTATTGCATGAATGTTTGTAGAAGTATTCAGACGGATGGCTTTACAAAACAATATACTGAGTTTCTTGAGTTTTTGGAAATGTAATCAGGGTTTAATTGTACAAGTTCTGGACGGGTTTATTTAAAACTCACAACTGCCTGAAGAACTTCTGTATAACTGTGTATAATCAGTTTGGAGTAGTCCAAAAACAATGACGTTTACAGCAAATTTCAATATGATCCCATTAGTATTCATAGATACACTACCATTCAAATGTTTGGGGTCGGTTTTTGAAAGAAGTCTATAAAAAAAAAAAAGTTGCTGCCTTAAATTTTTGAGTACAATTAACTTGGATGTTTAAGTAATTTCAACTTAAATTACATTAAACTGACTTTAAAAATTAGTTAAATCTTGTAGAACTTAAAAAAAAGTTGAAAACTTATTTTGATGAGTTAAAGCAATGTAAAAACACACGTTGTCAACTTATTGATCGTATAATTTTTTACAATGCAAGGCTGCATTTATTTGATCAAAAATAGAGTAAAAAGTGTATTTTGTGAAAACCGTGACACATTTTTTTCAGGATAATTTGATTAATAGAAGGTTTACAAAAAAGGCATTTATTTGAACTTGAAATATTTTGTAACGTCTTTACTAGTCACCTTTGATTGACTTTTATAGTGCACCCTTGCCGAATAAAGTATTATTTTAATATTTTGTTTATGGAAGTGTCCTTTTACTGTGACGTCGCAATTGTAAAATATTAATTAACTTTGAGAGATTAAAGTCACAATCATATGAACAATTAGTTGCAGAGAAATAACATTCCAGTGAGAAATAACCTAACAATTGTGAGATAAAAATCGCAATAATAAGTCACAGCATAGACATATGAAGTTGCAATTTTGAGATAATCACAATGCGAAAAAAATAAAATGAAAGAGATCATCCTGCAGAAAAAGCATGGCACAAATAATTGATTAAATGAATTCATTTATAACAGTCATCAAATAAAGCCCAATCAACCTCATCTTGCATCTAGAAGAAAGAGCTCAATCGCTGTACATTGACTGGTCCGTCCAAAACACATTTAATAAGATCTGCCAGATATCCCCAGACTCCTTTTCCTTCCAGGCTTCTCAAAGTGTTTTTGCAAGAATATCAACTCCTCAGATTTGTTTTTACTCTTTCGTTAATATTCGGCCCTTTCAGCAAATAGAACATTTCCTATTTATGGTACGACTTAAGCACACACAACCAAAGAATCCCTGCTGAGTCCCAGACGTAAGAGCTACCGACAGACTCCATCCTGCTGTGCTTGTTCATGATATCATAAAGCTCACACTGAGAACTAATGTACGTTAATCTCATGCTGCCTCTGAATTAGTTCGAACCAGGAATGTCTCGACCTGAAACCATTTCTTTATTTGGTTCATCTGGTCAAAAACAGCATATGAATGAATGCATGCAATGTGAGCAGGGGCAAAATAACCAGTTTTCTGTCCTGAGTTGTTACAGAAGAAAGTCAAGTATTAGCCATCACAATAACAACTGATGTAGATATACCAAATATTGACTACATCGTTTGAACAACAGGGCTGCCAACTTTTGAGTTCAGCTTGGAGTGAGAATTCATGAGCCTAGATTTGATCTCGATCTTGATTCAATATCAATTAATTTGGATACATGGATATATAGTGGTACTCTGAAGGAAAAAAAAAAAACTTTCTAAACTAATGTTGTAAACTATACAGGGAACTCTGTCAGCTGGTACATTATTATTAAAGTCCCCCTGTAGTCAATAATTGTATCCCTTAAAACTCACCTTTGATCACCAAATGTCCTTGAAAAAAAATTAAAATAGCTTGAATGTAACTCTACACCCTTGCCTTATTTAGTATACGCTATGAATGTGCAAATTAGCCCCGCCTCCACTCACTCACACCAGCTCAGAGATCCACTCGTTGACGTGATTGGTTACAAGGTAGTTTGTGACGTCAGAAACACCAGCGATAACCGTGTTTTAGAGACTGTCTTTGGTTCACTGTAGTTTTAAGGAGAAAATACTCAGCAATGGTGCTGACTTATGAATTTGCACATGGTTTGTCTTAAAGCTTATTAAAAACACCATAGGCATATAAACAACATTTAAAACTTGATTTTCACCACAGGGGGACTTTTAAAAATTTTAATTAACAACTGATTTGTATACAATTGCATTTAAGGCCGTTTTTATAATGTTAACTTTTTAATGGTATTAGAGTCCAAATATAATGACAGTAATATAGTGCAGTTTTTTTGTTTTTGAAAAAACATCACTCTAGAGTAAATTTTTCTCGCTTACTATGAAGTTTATGGACATTGAATGTTTTTGTAAATGTAACGTTACATGACATTTTTTACAAACTATTTTATCCGCAGTTGAAACACTTTTTGAGCGATTACATGAGACATGATAAATTTCAGTAAGTCATACTGGTTCCCTTTCAGTCGGTCACATTCGATGCTACGTCGGAACTGACCGAGAATTGATGTAACGTCTCCGTTCTCTCCTTCAGGGAACGAGGGTTACGTAACTGAGACGTTCTTTCGACACACCATCTGAGGCTCCTACATGTTTATTTTGTGCTATAACTAGCAGTAAGCGGAAGAGATGATCAGCTGACGTACACCCAACGCTGCAGCTTTGCTTGACCTGAGGATACAGCGATCTGTCGAGAGCGCCAAAACGGAATTTATTGTTTGAATTCAGTAATAAAACGTACAAAATTTAAAAGCTTAGACTCTGTTTCATATCAAAAGCACATTGTCCGTGTCCTCTCTGCTCTCACTGCGTGAGAACATGAGAACAGTGTCAATTGCGTGACTCGTCTTAGTTATACAGTGCGGATATTCAGTCCTAAAAATAAGACTTGAAACCAAATCTGAAGTATAGCTGCGTGAACAAAGCCCAGATTGTGCAAAATACATCCTGGATGGAAATAATTGCTAACAAATTACATATTACAACAAACCCTCAACCCTCTGAAGAAGCAACTATTACGAGAACAATTCCTTCAATAAAATATAAAAATCCTGGCACACAATCCAGTTTATTTTACAGAGACAATCGAATCTCCCTGTACCTGCAGAAATCTACTTGTCAGGCCCATAATATGTGAACCGCTGTGCAATTCTACCATTAAAGGGTCAAAGGTAACACCAAAGATCCTTAACAGATCTAGAGAGGATTGCTTTGAGGAATCAGATTAAAAGAAGACTTAGCCAACTCCAATTAGATCAGGAAACCTCATCCTCCATATTGACTATAGGTCAAAAGAGTGAATGGAAATGAAAAAAGACAGAACTGATGTTCTTTAGGCAGGTGAAAGTATGAATGATACAGATTTTAATCGATTCTGATTGATTCTGATCTGATTGTAAGTGTCAGTCAGTTGGTCATTATCACTTATTCAGTGACTGTACTTGTATGCTTATTAGATGGTTATTTACCAAATACTCTTTTGAATGTAAATTGTTTTATAACATTAGAAGAAAGAGTGATGCGAGAAAATAAACTAGTCAAACTATTTCTCTCTCAAAGTCCCCTGTAGTCAATAATTGTATCCCTTAAAACTCATCTATGATCACCAAAATGACATATTTAAGTGTTTTTTCCTTGAAAAAAAATCTTCATGCTTTTAAAATAGCTTGAATATAACACTCCTGACTCATTTAGTATATGCGGTTCTATGAATATGCAAATTAGCCCCTCCTCCACTCACTCCAGCTCAGAGATCCACTCGTTGACGTGATTGGCTACAAGGTAGTTTGTGACGTCAGAAACACCAGTGATTTCAAACTGCGTTTTTGAGACTGTCTTTGGTTTAGTGCAATTTCAAAGAGAAAATACTAATTTGCACATGGTTTGTCTTAAAGCATATTAAAAACACCACATATAAACAACATTTTTATCACAGGGGGACTTTAAGATCCCTTGTCTTCCATCCATATGCACACAACTTTTTTTAATTGATGAGATTATACTTGCATTACATATAAAATATCCTCTATCCTTCCACTTATTTTAAGGCACATCTTTTAAGAACATATTTTTTTTTTATCCCTCTCAAGTCAATCAGTTGGATAAGAATTTTGCATTTCTTTCATTTTCTTTCTTTCTTTCTTTCCTTAACCTGTGTAAAAGTCATCATCATCATCATCATCAAAAAAAACAATAAAACGTTTCCCTTCAAAAACTAAATTGTTAACAGCGGCTTTATGTGAAAATGATTAAACTGCAGAAGGCCACGAGAGAGCTATGTAATAATAGAAAAAATTCTCAAGAATAACATTCTATTCTTCAAAAATCCCCCTAAAAAATCGTCATCCCAATTCTCACAAACTAACCTTGGATAATTGTTTCTTACACCATTTTATGAGAAGATACAACAATGTGCAACTTATTACTTATACTTCTAAACCTTTGCTACAGATGTAGTTTAGCACAATGAAACAATATGCCATGTTCACAGCAGAATTGTATTATACTGTATTTTACACATTGCCAGACAGTTTAATAAAGCCTGGAGTAGTTGGCAGTCCAGTCCCAGAGGCACAGCGCCAACCCCCCCTCAAGCCCTCAGGTTTGGCTGCGATCACTAAATCTTAACAGTCTGTCTAATAAAGCGCACTCATGCTCCTTCCTCAAATCTAATGTACAGTTTGATTTGGCTAAGCGCAGACGTTTCTATTTCCACTTCACAAAAGAAAGCTTCTTGGGTCTGCAGGAAGCCAGACTGGGGAGCTAATATTTAGAGACAATTATATTTGATTTCTGTATTTATCGAGTATAATTTCTAAAGGATGGTAACTCTATTTAGTTTCAAACAAGTGGAGCGGCGGTCAGGCTGAAGGCAGCCAGAGGTCTATGGTTTTGTTGTTGGAACAGACCCCACATGAGAATGAAGTCAATTCTTCTGAAGTACAGACAGCTCAAAAACACATAAAGATGTGAAATGGTATGATATATTTGAAAAAAACATGCATATGATAGGTTAGATATGCTGTTAATCAAATGTAATGGATTAAATATAAAATTACATGTAGAAAAACAACAAGCATTAGTTCGAAAGAGCCCATATAAGTAGGTAAATATCTAAGTAAAGCGTTGGCTTAAGGTGCATTAAATTCTGACAATCTGAAGTGGTCAAATGCAGATGAGCTACAGTAGAAAGAGAATCAATGCCATGACATTGGTACTCGCCTCTTACAACAATCAACTTGATGCATTGACTTTTAACATCATAACACAGCATTGTAGCCAGAATATTTGAAGTCAATTTTTCTGTGGCTACATCAATGTCAATAAACAGTTAAACTCGTGAAGTTAAGTAGAGCTTTTCTTCTGAACCATTTTGCTATTAATTTAGCATTAATTGCATCAACTGATGTCAATTAGATTTTTAGTGTTCACACAGTAGGCAATGGAATTAACAATGGACATGCTCTAATAACATTTAATATTCAGAATTTTTTGCCATCATTTTGAACAGTAATAAATAAATAAATGCCACTTGATATTTTCTTACAATGCATTGATATTATTAAGCGTGGCTTTAAGTGTCTAATTATTTTTATGCTCCAAAATTGGCTCATATGCTGTAAACTGACATCAAATCTCACATACACTCTGTATAAGTTACACATTCTTTGTGAATATTTGTATAACTGGATTTGGATTATTTATGTAAACCATCACAAGGTGATACATATGCCTACATCAAAGAACTCTTAATAAACAAAAGTAAATGTAAAAAAAAAAAAAAATTCAAGAATTTATCACAAATAGCATACGACTACAGTGCAGTTTATAATGAACCCTTTTAATAAACCAAAGTGGCAGCAACTACTTTCTATCTTCCATCAAGCCCAACATGACTGAAACACACGTTCAACAACAAAAACACGTAAAAGCGACGAATGCTGACGTCACACACTTGCTCGTAACTGAAGTAGGCAACGGTTATCAAGGAAATTAGTTAGCGAATTAAATCAATGTGTAATTACGTTACTTAATGCGACTTATTAATTCACCAACAAGCGTTTAAATCCACATCCACAGCTTCATTAGAGAGCAGTTGAGTTCTCACCTTCAGTCGAGTTGCAGAAAGACAAAAGGAGCGCAAACCGAGCGAATGGATTGAAACAGCAGGAATCATGTACACTGTATAATCCCGAGTCATTGTTGGACTCGTGCACGCGCTGCTCGCTGCTCCTCCCTCTACATCAGTGTGTCCTTCAGAGACCTTCCACTCCACCTCACACCCACACCCCCCCCCCCCCCCACACACACACACACACAGGTCACCACATAACATGATACATTACACGAGCCTGCTGCAGTACAATGTATTCACAAGTACAATATTCATAACACAACAGTTTCTATCTATCTATCTATCTATCTATCTATCTATCTATCTATCTATCTATCTATCTATCTATCTATCTATCTATCCATCCATCCATCCATCCATCCATCCATCCATCCATCCATCCATCTGTGCACAACAAAAGGAAATTTGCACACACACACACACACTTGAAGATAAAGTAAAACTGATAAAGGAAATGTTACAGTAAACTACTATGAATCCACTGAACTGTAGATGACTAAATGTCATTAGTTTTAGTGAGAAGATGAAGAGCAGGCAGGAGAGACATCTGTTGGCCTGTCATGGGGAATATATAGTGTCAGGGACAGCAAAATATATTACATGTTTCATTCAGGGTGATTTATGAGATGTAGGACAGAGGTCTGAATGTTAACGGTCTCCGTGAAGTCAGTGACAATGCAGGACTGGAGCTTTTTCCAGGCTGAGGAACAAAGAAATGGAATAAAATCACCTATAAAATCATACATTTCACAATTACTAAGGTAATAAGTGATATAACAGGCACTGGATTTGCATCTTAATTTATGTAAAATGATGCAGACAGCACTAAGGAAGAAAAAGTCTTGCTCCTGAGATGGGCTGAAAAACTGATGATAGTTTGAATGAAGTGAATATCTGCTTCCAGATCTCATGAAATCTATCCATACTTTCTGTTATAAAATTATTATTCTAAAATGATAAAATAATCAGTTTCTGCTCTCAGTTAAGAAATAGTGTATACCAAATTTTCCATTTGCAAAAGCAGTTAGACATGATTATATTTGCATATATTTACATATCATTAGAATGACTATTAAACACTCCCAAGTAAAATGCACAGACCCCAAATTGTTTTGGAATATATATATACAAAGTCGAAGCAAAAAGGTTCTCATTTTGAGAAAGCACAGTACTGGATGCAATAGTTTCTTCATGTCCGAGCAGTTGTGATCATGGAAGAGAAAAATACTGTAAATAATACCCTTAAAGATCATATTTCAATTCTCAGATCCACAGAGCAGACATTTCATTCAACTCTGTTTTCAGAGTATTTCCAGATGATGTACATAGAAATATCACAAGCAATATTGTTCCTAAGCGTCTAAAGGTAGAGTTCACGTCTTTCTAAATTCTGTTTAAAGACACAGTAAGCCATATATGTCCAAATAAAACCATATGACATGCATATATGTCATATAAAAGCCATTTTCCAGCTCTGAGGCAGCTTAAATAGATGCCACATCAGTTTCTTTTTTTTTTTTTTTCTTTTTTTTTGCCATTGCCATTTAATCAACATTCAAACACAAAACAATGTCATGATTCTGTGTATTTATGCTGAACACTATAATGCACAGATGCAGCTTCAGTGCTGCCATAACGGTTACATTCACAGTCAAAATGGTGCTCAACATGAATGAAATTGAAATTAGAAAACCAACAAGAGATGTTTTAAACATTGTTATAATTGCCAAACATTCGAACAACAGCACAAATACATATAAATGGCAACATGAAACAACAACAACATAGTAAAAAGTTAGGCTAAACAAACTCTTCAAAGAAAATAAAGAGTAACATCTACACATGAACTATACACTAAGCTGAACAATGTTGGTGTTTTGCTGCTGTATCGGCACAATGACTGACGGCTGTAGTGTAGTTTCAGCAAATCTCATAATTCATGTCTCAGTCTTTTGAAAATATTCTCTTTCACAAAAATAGTACCATTCGAGAACAATCCCTTGAAGCTGCCTTCAATGAGAACAATCAATTTCATGTTTTCATTAAAGTCAATTGGCACTTTATAGCGGTCTGTAGTCAAAGCTTCACAAGAGACTCGTAACACAAAACAACACACATGTGACTGTGCTTTAAAAGAGCTGAATCCTGGTCACTTGGATTATGAGCCTCAGATTAAACTGACACACGTTTATATTTAAAAAGGAAAGAATTGGGTCATGCTCTTTAAGTACTTTTTAAAGAAACATGACATTTCAGTAATATTTTCAGTAATGAGCTCTAAAAAAACAATTCTATTTTCCTTTCAAATGAAAACAAAAATAGCCATATCTCACTTAAAAGTCGTTAGTTTTAAATTTATATATGCTGGTAATCTTTAAAACAGAATAAATGTTGAGTTTCTCAAGAAACCTTCACCCTTTTTGGTTACAGCAAACCGTAACAATCCCAACACAAACAATACTTTATTGATCGATTGCTTCAGTTCTTCTCATTCTACATTCATTTGTGAAATGTAATCAGGTTTAACCAACTGCTGGCTTTCTTAAGAGACGCTACACTCAGGACAGGAGGACATACTTTAATGTCTGTCATGAAGATCTTCGGGACGGTGGGCTGTTAAATGTTCCTGAAGCTCAGAAAGGTATCAGTTCCACAGAAAAGTCTCTTGCGATATCCTTTGTGAAGATGAAAGCAGCATGAGCTGTGCTGTGAGGTTATCGTGTGTAAGACGTCAGCCCTGCAGATCAAACGTCCTCAGACACTGGCTAGAGCAGCAGTACGCTACAAAACTTACTGTGGTTCTGTGGAAGAAAACAGACAAAATCTACTTAAAACAATTTGCACTTATAACATTCTCCCCCGGTTTCACAGACAAAGCTTAAGATAGTCCCAGACTAAAATGCATGTTTGAGCTGTTTTGACTAAACGCAACTTGCACTGACACTTCTTTAAATATGACTGATAAACCTTTTTTTTTTTATTGGCCAATAGTGATATCGTACACAATCACTGGCCACTTTATAAGTTACACCTTGCTAATTGGTCCCCAGAATGGATCTTTCGCCTTCAGATCTACCTTTATTCTTCGTGGCATAGATTCAACAAGGTTCTGGAAACATTTATCAAAGATTTTGGTCTATATTGTCATGACAGTTGCTGCAGATTTGTTGGCTGGACATCCATGATGCGAATCTCCCGTTCCAGCAAATCCCAAAGGTGCTCTATTGGATTGAGATCTGGTGATTGTGGAGGTCATTTGAGTATAGTGAACTCATTGTCATGTTCAAGAAACCAGTTTGAAATGGTTTGAGCTTTGTGACATGTGTGTTATCCTGCTGGAAGTAGCCATCAGGAGATGATACACTGTGGTCATAAAGGGATGGACTTAGGAAGGCTGTGGCATTTAAACGATGCTCAGTTGGTACTAAGGGGCCCAAAGTGTGTCAAGAAAATATCTCACACACCATTACACCACCAGCAGCCTGAACCATCGATTCAAGGCAGGATGGATCCATGCCAAATTCTGACCCTACCATCTGAATGTCGCAGATTTTGAGACTCATCAAACCAGGCAATGTTTTTCCAATCTTCTATTGTCCAGTTTTGGTGAGCCTGTGTGAATTATAGCCTCAGTTTCCTGTTCTCAGCTGACAGGAGTGTCACCGGTGTGTGTCTTCTGCTGCTGTAGCTCGTCTGCTTTTGGTTTGACGTGTTGAGTCTTCAGAGATGCTCTTCCGCAGACCTCGGGTAGTAACGAGTGCTTATTTGAGTTACTGTTGCCTTTCTATCAGCTGGAACCAGTCTAGCCGTTCTCCTCTGACTTCTGGCATCAATAAGGCATTTTTGCCCACAGAACTGCCACTCACTGGATATTATCTCTTTTCTGGACCATTCTCTAGAGATGGTTGTGCGTGAAAATCCCAGTAGATCAGCAGTTTCTGAAATACTCAAGACAAGCCCGTCCAGCACCAACAACCAATGTCAACCATGCCACGCTCAAAGTCACTTAAATCAGCTTTCTTCCCCGTTCTGATGCTCAGTTTGAACTTCAGCAGATCGTCTTGATCTTGTCTACATGCATCGAGTTGCTGCTATGTGATTGGCTAATTAGCTATTTGAATTAATGAGCAGCTGAATATTATATTATTGAATATTTATCAATATCTGAAAATGAATCAATGTGGGAAAAAAAATAACCTGATAGGAAATAAATCTGTAAAATAATCAGATTAAAACTTTAGATAGCAACTTTTTGATTCTGTAATCAAATCATATTATAGTATTTTCCCCCCCAAAAAAAGGAAATAAAAGATAATTAATTAAAAATAAAAGTCTAAATACCAGATGGTACTGTATAGGCACTGGCGAAATATTGGTTGAACACAAATTTTTGTGCACCCATTTTATTGTCTGCCAAGCTAAAATTGGGTTCAACTTTATTTTAATGTGAAGTAGTTACATTGTACCAACTCAAATAAGTACTGAGTAATATTAATTAACTACATGCACTTAATATACAGTTAAGGTTAGGTTTTGGTTTAGGGTTAGTTACTTGTGATTATGCATAATTTACTTATTATTAGTTATTACTATAGTAAGTGCATGTAGTAACATGCAACTACGTCACCTTAAAATAAAGTGTTACTGACAATTTTAAGCCTGATCACTTCCAAAAGTACACGCACACAGCATTTAGGTTTAGAGATTTTTCAAACCCCCTAAGATTAAGAACAACCAAGTAAGATTCTCACCTTACCAAAAACCAATACAGTATCAAAAACACAGGTCAAATGCAAAAGTTAGCAAATTTCTGGTATGGTTAGTTCAAGTAAAGCAATCTCACAGGGAAAGAGATGTTTTAAAATTATTTTGATGAGCTTTCATCCCTGAGCACTCAAAATATGCAGCTTAATGTATGCACATATAAGGGAGGTTATTTTACTCCCACAACATGCTTTCATAAGCGTGTTGATGAAGTGATATTGAAAAAGCGAGAGTTTCCTGGTATATTTTCACTAAATACACACAATACACGCTAACCTGATGACCTGCGATTGAAAACGGAGAGTATAAAAGGTGAAAAAGAAGCAAATGGAAAAGAATTCCCTTAAACAAATAGCTTCTCTCTCTTTCTTTCGACCAGCGCTGGTCTGCAAACGACCGTCGAACACTCAGGGTAAGAGGTAATTGGCGAGTGGATTAGATCTCTTAATGCACGTGAAGTAGCTGAGAGCAGCAGTCCAGCAGGCTGATTCGGTTACGCTACTGGATGTTGATACCAAAACCACAGCGTTGCATTACAGATGGAACATGACGGGTATCAGAGCAAGCACAGCTCAATTCAACCAATCAAACAAGCAGGAAGATGAGGAGATAGGGGAAGTGAGAGGGGTCAGAGAGTGTGTGTGTGTGTGTGTGTGTGTGTGTGTGTGTGTGTGAGAGAGAGAGTTTTCTGAATGCAAGATATATGAGATATGAAAGAGAGTATGTTTTTGGTAAATTAATATGCACATAACAGCAAATGCGCATGCATTATTGGTATTTAATATTGAACATTTAATATTCAACAATAATATTGATCTGCCTGCATTGACACCATTATATGAGAACTGAACTGAGCTGGACGATGACATCACGTTTTTCTCCAGAGTGGCTATATATATATATATATATATATATATATATATATGAACTCAATTAAAAACTTTTTTACAACAAAACACTGAACTTACTTAAGCTTGACTGTGACGCTATTTTCTTCTGGAAACAAACTTTGTTGCATTATTTTCCTGTTATCACCGTAAAGCTGCTCTGAAACAATCTGTATTGTAAAAAGCGCTTTATAAATAAATGTGACTTGACTATTGACCTACTCAATCCCAGAATGCATGTGGATTTAAAGGAGGCATCCACTACTGCTCAAGTTTGCTACGTTTTATGCTCACCAAGGCTGCATTTATATGATGAAGGCAAAATACAGAAAAATCGTAATATTGTGAAATATTATTACGATATAAAAGAATTTGTTTCTATTTTAAAAGAACTGTTTCTGTTTTTATATATCCCTGTGGATTTTCAGCATCATTACTCCAGTCTTCAGTGTCACGTGATCCTTCAGAAATCATTCAATCTTTCAGAAAACATTGAAGTACAGTGAAAAGCATATAGAACCGCCTGCTCTCTAATCGCTCTCGTGGGACTTTGATGTCAATCTGTGCAGTGAACACACCTAAATATACATTTTTAGAACCAGTATAACTAAAAGTGTTTCAAACTATGTTAGCTTTAATGTTAAAAGTTTAATGTGAGTTGCAATTTCATTTTGTGTGACATTTATAGCCATACTGAAAGTGACAATGGATAATTCACCTCAGATCTTGAAAATGAAAGGAAACAAGAACGTTCAAACTGTGAACTCAATGTGAACAAACAACTGTATTCTATGACGAAGACTGTTTCAGTCATTCAGTATGTATTTTTAATTATGTTAAAATATCTATGAATTTGATTACGTACTTAATCCATTTTGTTGCGAGTGCAGTGCACAGTCCACACACTCATCCGATTGGCTGTGATTTTTGGTTGTTTTTGTCGCGTCTCGTAGTCGTGTCCAGTACAAACTGCTTGTCACTGGAATCTTATCTTATTGTATCGCGTCTGCCAGCTTAGGACACGGTGTAAAGTGGAATTCCAAAACACACACTTGTGACATGATGTTACTACAGCATCAGTACCTCTTGTGCACCCCTGCGAGCGCAGTCTCTCTGAGCGGGAACAGTTTGGTGTAGACGATGGTGAACATGGGCTGACTGCAGCGGTGACAGTGACCCAGAGGACACCGGACGACTTCCAGCAGACTCTTGGGCAACAGGAACGGAGTCAGGAACTTCACATCTGCACATAAGACATGTTGTGTTGGTTTATCTACACTAAAAGACCACAACAGCAGCAGCATGGAGGGGTTTACAAGACAGATGATGTTTTACAACAAAACGTGTAGCTGTGGCGCTGAATAACTACGACTTATGAGGCAGCGGCAGAAACTCAACACAAACAAACAGCAGATATGTTTCCTACAGCAGATATGTTTGTTTTAATGTGGCATAAGAAAGTGACTTAGCTAGAAAAACTACGTAGAGAGGTCAGACTGAAACAGATTTCCAGAAATGTGATAAAAATTGTGAATGTAGCATGAAACGAATTTGTACAAAACGTATTTCATGTGATTTTTTTTTGCCGTTCACACTTGCTAAATAGGATTGGATTCCAATCGGATATGCACGAAAATCAGATTTGGACTGACAGTCTGAACAAGACGTTTTAGTGGTCAAAACATTTGGTTGGTAAATGTGAAGAAACCCGATGCAATTGTCGTAGGACAACTGAAATTGTTGTAGGTTTGTTTGCGACTCTTACACTTACCGGTCCAGTTGTGGGCCGCATGTAGGATTCTGCATGCCAGCTCTTCCAGAGGCAACACACTGTCAGTCTCGGAGCCGATGGCCTTCACTTCAGAGGGCAGAGGAACAGTCACATCTCCGAGAGTCAAGCAGAGCTGCTTCACGTCAGAGACCTGACCAGCTAGACCACATCTGTGCGTGCATACAGATAAATAACCTTGCATGAACATCGACACATTAGACCAGGTGTCCGTCTGAAACAGCCAGGGATCAATCACACCAAATGTCATGAGAAGCAATATATAGCCTTATCAGCACTTACAATGTCAGAAAACTCTTGCATTTTCCCACCCAGACATTGTTACTGAACATCTGAGAATCTCTCTTTGGAAAATGTGCAACAAAAGCAGCAGAGCGTGTTAAAAGTGGATGAGCCAGATTCAAGTTTATAGTTTATAGAAGAACTTTTTGTGAGATTTACCAAAGTGAATCTCACATGTGTGAAAAAAATCAATGTTGTTTACTTTCAGATGGACGGAAAATCTGACCAAAGACTCTACACACATTTTCCACTAGTTTCTGCTGCACCGTATGTCCAGTAGCTGACAGGGTCTGGAGTGCCACAATCTCAATAAGCTCCACTTTGTCGAATGCCCATCTATAATTATGTCAAATCATCTATTTCAGACTTAACTAGCTATAATATCACATTAATACATAAAAAAAGGCATAAGGTAACAGAAAAAGGAAATGAACTCTTATTCTCTTGTGCTGAATCTATTTGTTTCTTTATGTCTTTATAGTTCGGCTGGGAAAAATAACACATTCATTTCTGTCAATTTAACTTTAAAGAGGGGGGAAAATAAACTTACCGCTATATAGTATTGACAGAGAGTGAAACATCACCAAATACACTGTATAAAAGACACTGCTAAATCTGACATTTAGTATAATGGGTTTATGTAAAAGGTTCACTTAAATAAAAATGTGTTATTATATTTTTAATGTTTCTAAATATTGTTTCTATATACAAATATTCTATAAATTGTAGTGCTGTCAAATCGATTAATTGCGATTAATCGCATCTAACATAAAAGTTTGTATATGTGTGAGTAAATATATATATATACACACACACATTATATATTTACAAACTTTTATGTTAGATGCAATTAACTGTGATTAATCAATTCGACAGCACTAATATATTGTAATTATTATGATCACAACTAGCAATAATTGCTTTAATTTGATGTTATCTAACTGCATGATTTGTATTATCTTAGAACTGTACATCCTGAAATATAGAACCGCCTGCTCTCTGTAGTCACCTTTAATAACAGATTACTCTAGATTGTAATGTAGAAACATGCGTTTACTTTAAAGCTGCTTTGAAACAATATGTATTGTGAAAAGCGCTGTACAAATAAATGTGAACTGAATTCAATGTTTTGTAATTTTTCAGCTTTCAAATGTTAGGTGTGATTAATCACAATTAATTACAAAAATCGCAGCAATTAATTAGTAATTTTTTTTTAATCGATCGACAGCCCTACTTTATAGAAATTTTTAAAACATAAAAGTTGTGATTTTGCTAGCATACTACAACGACAGAAAAGAGCTCACCCACTGCAGCCGATGACTTTGTTATAAAGATACGATGGGAGAGCCTTCAGATGAGTGTTGTTGTCCACAAAGACAAACTGCAGCTCCATGGAACGCCCCATATCTGACAGAAACATATCGGCATTCACCTGGTACTCGTGAAATATAGTCCTCTGGAGTCATAAAAGAGCTGTGTAACCTTCCCCTTATCTGTTGCTCTCAAAAATGCTAAAAATATTATCATAATGATTGGTTGAGTCCCGTTCAAAGCCACTCTACAAACATAAACCTGTGACCTTATTACACCACTATAATGTTATACAGTATTATTATTATTATAGCCATTTTATAAATTGAAGCTGTGGTTTACAGTGAATTTACATTAGCTGTTCTAAATTCACTGTAAACCATGGCTTCATGAGTCTTATTGCTTTAATAACCTTTGGTCTGCTCCTCACATAAAGCATCATATGGCTTCAGAGAACTTGTATGGAGTATTTGCACTGAATTTAGACTAACTAGACTATGGAAACTCTCGTTCAAAAGTTTTTTCTAATGTTTTTGCTCAACAACACTGCATTTATTTGATCATAAATACAGGAAAAACTGAAATATTATAACACTTTTTTATTTTAATATAAAATCTACTTTATTTCAGAATTTTCAGCAGGCATTACTTCAGTCACATGATCCTTCAGAAATCATTCTAATATGCTGATTTGCTGCTGAGGACAATTCTTATTCTTAATTTTTTATATTTTATTTATAAAAGAAAAGCATTTTATTTGAAACAGAAATCTTTTGTAACATGTTTTACAGTCACTTTGGATTCATTTGCATTCTTTCTAAATAAAGGTGTTCATTTCTTTAAAAAAAGAACTGACCCCAAACTTTTGAACGGTAGTGACTCGAATACACTGTTTTTTTGGGTCTGCCAAATGCACAAATGTAAATGTATTGTAAATGTTGTGTCTTGATCTGCTCACCCAGGGGCAGTGATGTCAGGCAGTTGGCAGCCATGGAGAGCTCATTGAGGTCAGGCAGCAGACAGAGCTGGCGAGGGAGGCACTGCAGCATGTTTCGGTCTGCTGTCAAACACTGCAGGGACAGACACTGGTGCAGACGCTCTGGAAGAGTCCTCAGGAGGTTCGTGGACACGTCCAGAGTCTCCAGCTCTCGGAGATCTCCCAGCTCTACCAATACAAGTCAATATACATTTATGTTCAAACTGGCATGAAACAGAAGTTACGGTTGTCTTTTCTCCCCTATTATGACTTATATCGGAGTGAAATGGCTTCTCGAACAAACAAACAAACAAAAAAAAATGTAGGACAGGACTTGATTTTGTCTATGGGGAATTGATTAAAATTGATTTGCTATTGGTCGATCTCATGTGAGTGACAGGTTGCCCCGCCCTCACGCCAGTAAACACATCATCAGAGAAGAGATGTAGTTGCAAGAGGGAGGGGAAGTTATTTTGGTTAAAGATTACAATGACACATGAATTAAAACAAATAATGATGTGCATGCACAGATAAATCATTCATAATAAATACTTCAATATTCCATAAAAAAATCAGAATTGTCTATTTTTTCCATGCTGCAAAGTTTCAAGTAAGAATCAGGTAATAACAGGCTTTTATAACTAGGGTTGTCAAAATTTTCCCTGTCATCCTTTAGCTATCGTTACATTATATGATAATGCTCATATTCATATATCCATTATAATTTAGTACCATAAAATCCCCTTCATTGAAATAAAAAAATGTCATTTTTAACCAACACGTGAAGGGTTAATCAATCAGAGAACAAATAAAACCGAGAAAAATAACTCACTGCTCTTGACTGAATAACTTTTGCAGCTTTAATAAAAATTAAACTACATTTCATTTTTAATTTATACAGTGAAGACTTTGAAGAATTTGATAACTTAATTCAATTTCTGTATATTTCCTATCTGTTAGATCAAATATTTAAAATATACTGTCTTTATGTTGTTTCTACAATAATTTGGAGATTAAATGTGAAATTATTACAACATAAAAATATAAAAAAAACTTTAAAGTTAGCGTGATTAATTACAGAAAATTTTAATCGATTAACAGCACTAATTATAACCATAGGGAGTGTCTTTATGGCTTCTTCTGGGAAAAAAAATACAAGATGATACATTATGTAATACTGAAAAGGAACTATAATTGTGTAAATACAAAAATCACACTTCTTTCAAACATGTGTGCAATGCATGTCACTAGATAAAATATGCTAGAAACTGTTGTAAAAATTCACTGTAAAACACTTAGTTTGGAACAATTCACGTATGATAAATTAAAGCCATGAACAGTCTCGGCTTCAGATGAAACATTACCCAATTTAAATGGAAAAGAACAATAAAAAGACTGATATAAAACAACTGCGTGTTTTGAAGCTAAGCAATTAAAGAGAGTGTCAAAGAGCTTAGTCATTTTCCCACAGTCTCTTTATGAAGTTTTTCTCCTCAGAACCATTTAAGTGTCATGCTGAGCACAAAAATCTCTTCATTAAATGAAGTTTAATAACTGCAACATGTACTGAAGTTTAAAAGCTTCTGGTGATGCAGTGTCCTCATACTCAAGCTGGCGAGCGAAGACATTATTTGATGCAGTTAAAGCTGCTCAATTACACAAGAAGAAATATCTTGTGTTACAAATAATGTCCATGACAGAATAAAGGCGCTGTTTACCTAGAAACATTTTTAATTACAAAGTTGCAGCACCGTACTGACTTTCCTCTTTTTCTGCAATTAATTCGGCTCGAATCACTTAAAGGTAGGGTAGGTAGGAATTGTCTAAAAAAAATTTTTTCCAAATTTGTTTAAACTTTATTTATATATCAATACATAATTAAAATGTAAGTACTCTGAAAAAGAAAGTATAAAAATCGAGTGTCTGTAGACCTCTCACGACTGTTTTAAAGAGAGCTCATTATTTCCATTCACTCCACCCCCTCCCTTCTGGGCTCCTTCCAAAGCCACGCCCCCAAAACACATGAACGCGCGACTCCGACCGCTGAGCTGGAAGACGCATTATTTACCGGAGAGGAAGGAGCGCAGTGCATGTAGTGACATCATGTCAGAATCACATGTAATAAAAAAAAATCTAACTTTATCATTATGAATATAAACAAATAAGATGTATTTTAGTACTCACTATCAAGCTAGCATATTGATATTGGTAAAGTTTAAATTTTTTTTTTTTTGATTCGCTAACGAGCTAGTTATATCTATAAGGCAAAGTTAAAAACAGGTTGCATTGATACACGTTTTTCCATTACCATCAGTTACACTGTGATGAAGATGAATTTCGTGTAAGATTCATAACATATATGGTGTTCTGCATTTCCATGATGAAAGCATTGTTGACTCTGATGAGGACTACACTCCAGAGACAAGTACTGCTACCGCATCGTCAGCTCGAGGACAGGTCCGGGGTCGAGGGCGAAGCAGAGGAGGTCGTGCAAGAGGCCGTGCAACTAGGGTCCGAGGATATTGACACGCGTTTTATTTCTTTGTTTATCCAAAGACTTTTTGTTCATTACCTTTTCTAGTACTGTCTTCCTTTTTTTGCCTTGTTTGCCTTCGCTAACTGCATATGCCGGTAATGTGAATTTTGATTGCTCTTTCTCTGCCATTGTTTTGCTATTCCTAGGTTCCGTGCCTCTTGAATTCCTCAAATCAGACGAACGCGCGCAAGTGGGCAGATCCTGTGTGGCAAAAGGGTGGTTGCCATGGTTGCGAGAGAGTGACAGTCACCTAAGCCAATCCTTTGTTTCGTCCCGAATGGAAATAATGAGCTGTGTTTAATGCAGATTAAACGGTCTAGAGTCACTCGATTTTTATACTCTTTTTTTCAGAGTACTTACATTTTAATTATGTATTGATATATATAGAAAGTTTAAACAAATTTGGAAAAAAGTTTTTAATAAAATTCCTACCTACCCTACCTTTAAAACAAGGACTTCATTCAACCTTTGGAATATTTCAGGTTAAATGCAAAATGCATGTACTGTATTTCTATGTAATCCGAAATATTATTTTAATGCTGGGTAGCACAGGTAAAGCAATAAAACTAAATATACAGCGATTAATGTTTTTGTTATAAAATGATTATTATTCTATTATTAGATATGCATAGAGGAATTGATAATCAATATAATCAGTTGCAGCAGCTCAATCTTTCTCAGTGTTTTAGATAAATGTGCACGACTCACCTTGCGGGAGGAATTTCAGTTGATTGTTGGCCAATCGCAGGTGTCGTAATGAGCGCAGCTGACCAATCTCTGGGCAGATGATTTGAAGAGCGTTGTCACTCAGGTCCAGTGACTGCAGCTTCACAAGGTTGCCAATTGCTGGAACAACAACACCATCATGTACCGTGCAATGCATCTTGTGTCTGACATCAAAATACTGATGTATATAATTATAGAATTAAATTACCTTGAGGAATTATTGCAATATTGTTTGAGTGAAGGTATCTTTAAAAAAAAAAAAAGTTGTGGGATTACATTTCATAATCTCGTTTTTCATTAGATGCAGTAAAAATGTAACTAAAATAATTGAATTCAACCAAACTCTTTTGCCAATCCAGTCATCTAGCCTAGTTATTTATGTATGGGTGGTAAAACATCACAATGACTCAGGGACATCTACTGGGCAACAGTAATATTACAGTTGTGCAAAATTTACTGTCCATTGTTATAATAACAGCATAAACCAAAGTCACAAGAGTATGACAAAGATAAATACTCACAATTCAATCAGGTTGGGAAGCTTCTGAGCCAGATTCTCTGGCTGACAGGAGGAAAACAGTATTAGGATAATATAGGTAAATATATCATTACAATATTTCAATACAGGGCTGACTCAAAACTGAAGACTAACAGCACTGGGACTGAGATCTTACAAGGGATGTGAGGGAGTTTCTCTTCATGAAGAGACGCTCCAGGAACTGCATCCCTTCATCTCTGAGCAGCTCCACAGGGAAGTTGTTGAGGTTTCTGTAGTTCAGGAAAAGATTCTTGTGTCGCTCTTGTTTGGCCATAAAAATTGCTGCATGGAGTTCAGCGGCCATGGCGGTGAGAACCGTCTTTGGTTGAGAGAGTTTTTCCCTCTTTCAACTTCTACTTTTCTAATCTGAAAAAAAAAAAGTAAAATAAAATAAGAAAGTAAATCAATCATGTTGATAATCAGTCATATTCACCCCAAAATCAAATGACAGATATAACGAATTAAATAAAATACTAATAGTAGCAATATTGGATATCACTATTCTTCATATTGATTTTAATGGACCAAAGGTAATGTACAGAATTTGCAATAGAAAATGCTAGTAGTAAAACCCTCTTATGAACTGATGTTTACTAGTAGTAACGTTAGCTATAAAAGCATTATGTAATGTCAAATAGGCCTACCAAATGACGTTACATTAACAGTATGAACCAATACGAGCTCAGATATTGATGCTATAATGTCCTGCGAGTGTAAATATAAGCGTAAGTCTCTGCAGAAATCTAATCATAATAATTGCTGGCTAGCTCTTTGAATGCGTGAAAAAAAAATAAAAAAAAATTGACATATGAAATACACAACACAGCATTAATTATCATTGATGAATTGCAACTTACATTACATCCCTGTAGTAATGAAATAGAAATGGTCCCTGTTTAAAACATGGTTTAAAACCTCTGGAGTTGTATTTGTGCCCCACTGGTCTTCCGTCTGAGAGAATACGCGTCACTGGATACGGACAGAGAGCATCATGGGTAATGTAGTTTTCCTTTACATCAAAGCCGCTAGAGACACATCCACTGCATATAATAATGTAATGTAATACAATAATACTTACTACACAAATATTTTACTATAAAAGTTATTTTACTAATTTCAAAATAGCCATTTAAATACAATTCATTTTAATTACTATTTACCCAAATTCATATTAAAAACAGAAATCATAGAGCTACTTGCCATAATAATAATAAGTAGGCCTACTATATTGAAAAGTAGTTTAATTAAACTTAAGAATGAAAACTCTGATACTTTTGAAAGTTTTTGGTGCTTTTTTGAGTCCACTACTACACAAAATAGCGTATCACTGACATGTTATTATTAAAAGCTACTACTACCAATATTGATTAACTTATTTATAATAATGCTTGATTTAATTATTCACATGACATCACTGACACAAAATTCCTACCTGACAAACAATTTGTAGCCAATGCAGGTGCAAATATTATTTAATATGCTGTCTGTCTGTCTTACGCATCAACTATACTGCCAGAATTGAGTTTACAGTTCTTTCGTAATCATTCATTCAATCCTGCTTAAAATGCAAAAACAGACATCACAAAGCTATTCAACTGGATTTATTATAAGTATTTTTGAGCAATGTGCCACCATAAATACAATATGTTAATCTTCTCCATCTACGCTCCTGCGACACATTTAATTTTTCTTCAAATGTATACAAAAGAAAACAACACAAATAAAGTTAATAAGTGCCTTTTTTAATCAGAACAGCCAGGTTTGAACAGACTTGGACCACAAAACTTCTTCCATTCTCCCCTCCCCCGTTCTGGATCTGTAACCCCTTTATATAACCAACACACACATATCTAACACATCTCAACAGTTCACTGAACAACCAAACATTTTTGCTCCACCAGCATCAGGGAGTGAAATACACAACACATCCCTTCTCCAGGTTGTAGATGGCGCCATCAGATCACGAACACCTCCGAGCAGCAGTTTTCAGCAGCAGGGTAGAGTGAGCGTCGAGGAACGGGTCACTTCCTGTCCCGTTGACGCCCACTTGAACCTTCAGCCCTGAGAAGATCTAGCCCATAGGCAACAGATCTGTACTGACAAATCAACCATTGGTCTGAGATGGTCAGAGGAGAGCATTAGGATGATGATCTTGGAAAAATGTGAAAATCGTATGAAAAATGCAGAAAAAAATGACCATAGATACGAAGGCTGTGGAGGAGGGCGTGATGTTGGTATTGCTATTTGATTGTTGATGGATTTGTAATTACTTTTTCCAAATTGGACAAACAAATCTGGCGAATTTCGCCAATTTAAACATTTTCCCTTTTATAAAAATGCTTTAGTGAAAATTTACAAGAATATCTTGAATCTGGATTTATAAAATGCATAATTAATCAGCCCACGAGTAATTTTTGTTAAGAAATACGACATGGGGGTCATTTCAGCTAACAAACTTCTCTTACCTTTATATTGCATCTGCTCATTTTTTTTTTTTTTTTAAATTACGCTAAAATGTTTGTGTTGATCTTTCGTTTGGGCTGAGAAATTTTTTTTTTCCAAAGCCAGCACAAAACGTATATACATTTGATGCACCTGACAAACAGCAAAAACTTACAGAGGGAACGTACATAAATCCATTTTTAGTTTCAATGAACATTTGGTTTCTGATACAATAACAGTATTCCAATGAATGTATAATGAAAACTTCAAAATAATAACAGTGGGATTCAGAGACACGAAAGGGAGAGGAGATCAGAACCATTATATCCTCAAAAATGATTCCATCTATTGACTTTTGCCCTCAAGTTAAAAGATGGATAAATTAAACATCGACAACATTCCAGCACATTTGGAGTCAATTGTCAGATCTGTTCTTGTTTTAATAAATAATAAACAAATTTAAGCGAGATCCGATAGGAAAGAAAGCAGCTAGTCATACAAAATGTCCGTAATTCGGTAATTTCTCCACTCCGAGATTGTGGTTTGTAGCGTTTATGAGGTTTTACCCAGATACAGAGAGCAGTAATATTGTCCTTTTCATGAAAAAGGTCAGATGTACTTTATATACAGGTACATAAAAAAAGAGTGAGGTAGATAAATGTCTGAAAAAAAAAAAAAAAAAAAGTCCCAATGTCATGAAAAAAAGCATATAAAAATATCTAAAATGTTGCACTTAATCAAGGGGGAGGGGGGTTACAGTGATTATTAAACATATCACATAAACAAGAGAGAGGAAAAAAATAAAGAAAATAAATAATGAAAATAAAAGGTCAGGATGTGGGGAAAAACATAAAAGGTGACAGTTTTTCCTTTGAAAAATCCTTCCAAAAAAATTAAAACAAAAGTCCCAAAAACTGGCGCTCATAGTCAAACCTGTATCTTAAATGTATATAAGTGATCTATGTTACAAACACAACTTCTGCATAGAGATATGCTGAATCATATCTGTATAATCGGTGTTTATCAGGCTCTGCTCGGAAGAAAGGAAACGCAGAGTTTATAACATTTACAAAGGGCGGCAGGATCAGTCACAAATAAGGCTGAACAATCAATCCAAAGTATGAGACGAGTCTATCTTCAAGGCAAGCGATGAAACGAATTCAAACTTTGCCAAATTTTTTAGTCATATCTTGTCGGTTACAGAGGAATGAATAATGAGAGAACAAAACATTGGATTCTGAGACCGAAACATTGAGGAGTTTGACCTGAGAGTATTTGTCGCGCATTAATGTGATGAGAGACACAGTGTTCAGCTGTTATAGAGTCACGTCGAACGAGGTGCCGCCATTAATGGCATGAAGAAAGAAGTGAGTTCTATTGCCGGTGTCGCTATCAAAAAAAGAAGGCATTAAACAACTTTACATTGGAAAACTCAACTGTTAGATTGAACCTTCTATTGGTTTTTTTTTTTCTTTCTCGTTTTGCAGAACTATAAGCATCATAAAATGGACTGTAGTGGAAAGGCAAAGGATTACACCTGAAGAATCTCTTTACAATTTTACAACCACAAAAGAAAAAACAAGAATAAAATAGCAGCTTTTTTCAGCACAGACATATAAATGATCAATCTGAACTGTAAAAAAGGTACAAAAGTGACCGACAAACGACGCACACGCTCTGTGGTCCGAAGTACGACTGAACGACCAAACGAGAGAATTGTTGTGAAGATTTCAAATGCCACAATTTTAAATCTTTTGAGCTTCTTTTTGACCCAATTCCCTTTTCTTTTTCTTTTTTTTTCTTTGCGATGTAATATCTGCTGCATTTGTTCTTCCACTTTTGCATTATTTCATCCGAAATGCAAAAAACCCAAAGCGAGAAGACAGAAAAGTGAGAATCAGGGAAATGTCACTCTATTGATTGTGTTTTAAAGTAAAAGATGCTTTGGATCACCAGTGTAAAAAAAACATATGCGGACATTTTTGCATATTTTGGGGAATTGTACAAGAGTATACAATTTGGCAACATAAAAAAGAGATTTGGCAGATTCGTGAATTTCTTCACTATGTTGCACAGCCAGATAATTCGGAGAGAGAGTGGAAGCCAAAGATCTCCGTATCTAGATTGGAGTTGGGTCTTACTTCTAAGAGGAACTCTCACACCTTTCTCTAATCTAGACGCACGTCTTTGGGAACAAAGACAAGAGCAAGCGCTTCGATGTAGGATTCGCTTGGAGATATGCAGAGCGTTTCGTAATAATGCCACCGTACCACCACTGGCTCTGATAGACCTTCAAACCAGTTTTGGAAGTTTAGAAAAGTAACAAAACGTAACAAAAAACAGTCAGCCTATCGAGTGCGAGAGTGAAGGTCATGGTTTTTCCAGTCAGTGATCCAGTCTGCGGAAATAACAAATGAGTTCATGTCAATCAATTCAACGATTCAATCGAAATACACAAAAAACAAAGAAAATTCAAACTTTGTCCGTTGAGGTATGATTGAAAAAA
>NC_137124.1:13305921-13358421 GCF_949319135.1 Squalius cephalus
GCCGGTCTGAGTATTTCACAATCTGCTCAGTTACTGGGATTTTCACGCACAACCATTTCTAGGGTTTACAAAGAATGGTGTGAAAAGGGAAAAACATCCAGTATGCGGCAGTCCTGTGGGCAAAAATGCCTTGTTGATGCTAGAGGTCAGAGGAGAATGGGCCGACTGATTCAAGCTGATAGAAGAGCAACTTTGACTGAAATAACCACTCGTTACAACCGACTTGAGGTATGCAGCAAAGCATTTGTGAAGCCACAACACGCACAACCTTGAGGCGGATGGGCTACAACAGCAGAAGACCCCACCAGGTACCACTCATCTCCACTACAAATAGGAAAAAGAGGCTACAATTTGCACGAGCTCACCAAAATTGGACAGTTGAAGACTGGAAAAATGTTGCCTGGTCTGATGAGTCTCGATTTCTGTTGAGACATTCAGATGGTAGAGTCAAAATTTGGCGTAAACAGAATGAGAACATAGATCCATCATGCCTTGTTACCACTGTGCAGGCTGGTGGTGGTGGTGTAATGGTGTGGGGGATGTTTTCTTGGCACACTTTAGGCCCCTTAGTGCCAATTGGGCATCGTTTAAATGCCACGGCCTACCTGAGCATTGTTTCTGACCATGTCCATCCCTTTATGACCACCATGTACCCATCCTCTAATGGCTACTTCCAGCAGGATAATGCACCATGTCACAAAGCTCGAATCAATTCAAATTGGTTTCTTGAACAAGACAATGAGTTCACTGTACTAAAATGGCCCCCAGTCACCAGATCTCAACCCAATAGAGCATCTTTGGGATGTGGTGGAACGGGAGCTTCGTGCCCTGGATGTGCATCCCACAAATCTCCATCAACTGCAAGATACTATCCTATCAATATGGGCCAACATTTCTAAAGAATGCTTTCAGCACCTTGTTGAATCAATGCAACGTAAAATTAAGGCAGTTCTGAAGGCGAAAGGGGGTCAAACACAGTATTAGTATGGTGTTCCTAATAATCCTTTAGGTGAGTGTATATAAAATCAGAAAAATATCTAAATCATATTTAATTAAATATATTTACATATGAATTGAATATATTTAATTGAATATATATATAGATATGTTTAAAATGGATAAATATTTAGAAATGCATATATAGATACAATATACAATAATACAAGGCTGAAAAATATATTTTATAGATATTTTATTTTAGCTATATCACCCTAATTTAACAGATTAATTTGGTCATTTATTAGATTAAAAACAAGATGTGGCTGACAAAAAAATGTTGGTGTTAAATGGCCAAATGGGAACGTAAGCCATCTCTGACATCCAAAACTAGCTTTCCATTGTTTGTACCACTTTCTTCCCAAAACACATATCTATCTACCAACTTTCCTGATATAATGTTCTATTATTAAAAATGTGGCATCCTTGTATAGCTCCGAGTGCTCGTATTTCACTGCCAGCTCTCACACTTTAGATAAAACACAGACTTGAAGCCAGACGCAACCTCACTCAAACCACGCCAAAGAAAACCCAGAGCTTGGAGGCTCACATAGATAAACAAATTATACTTAAATTTAGCGCACAGCACCCACTGGAAGAGCATTAGACTTAGCAGTTTTAAAATCCAAAACAAATTATAGCCGAAGTCAAAAACTGTTTGTTAAATACCACTGATTCTCAAGCTAATCTAGATTTTTTTTTGTCAATTCTTGTTTTCAGTTTTGTGACATTACCACCTGAATCAGGCAGTAGGTGGCAGACTTTCTACTTTTTAAAAGGATTGTTCACCCAAAAATGAAAATTCATCATCATCATCTATTTACCATCATGTCCTTCCAAACCTATATGAAAATTCATATTGAGCAATTTCAAAAGTGCCACAACAAGATGTTGCACCAGGTTTGACATCAATGAAACCTAACTAGTATAGAAAGAAAAGTGATATTGAATTTCGGTCTGTTTCTCACATAAAAATATAACATAGAAGACTTAGAATATAGTGCAAGAGTTATATGGATCACTTTCATGTTTTTGTCCTTTTTGGAGCTTGAGATTCTCTGATAACTGTCTGCTTAAAAAACAGCGTCAAGCTTTTTAAAATGATTGTGTTCCATTGAAGTCAAATAAATGCATAAAGTGAGTGAAAGATGATGACTTACAGCATATCAGGGCAGTTGTCTGGTTTGTCCAGTAGTCCTCCCTCCATGACAAACCGCAGTACCTGCTCATTGGACATGCCCTGATAGGGTTGCTCAGCCAGGGTGGCTATTTCCCACAACACCACCCCAAAGGACCTGCAAGAAGAGAACAGACGAGAACAGTTAGAAAAGATCTACATTGATAGCGACTAGGAATTTCAGTTTACATAAATTCCCATAATCGGTCAATGTTTAAAGGGTTAGTTCACCCAAAAATGAAAATTCTGTCAGTAATTACTCCCCCTCATGTCGTTCCAAACCCGTAAGACTTTCGTTCATCTTCAGAACACAAATGAAGATCTTTTTGATGATATAAACATTCATCAGCTCACACATCAGTTGTGGTAAATGAAAGCTCAACGATGTTGGCTTGACGTGCAAGAACCAATGAGGTTTGTTCTCATGTGTTACGCAGCACGTTTGAGTTTATGTTTGCGTATCAATGTTTATATGTGAATAAAAGACTAAAATCAATCTGTTCATCATGTAAAAGAATTGAGTATCTTCAGAAAATTTGGACTAAACCACTCAATTCATTAGTTTTACGATCTCTTTATGACAGTTTTGAAGCGTCAACATGGTAGTTGTGTAGCTGTCAAGAGGGACAGAAAGCTCTCAGATTTCATCACAAAGATCTTCATTTGTGTTCGAAGATTAATGAAAGTCTTACCGGTTTGGAACGACATGAGAGTGAGTAAATAATGACAGAATTTTATGGGTGAACTACCCTTTAAATTAACGATCAATTAATCGTTAACCTCTTGTATCCGAAGAGGTGAATATAGGGAATATGACCATCTCTTAACAAGTGCTTTTAAATTTGCTGACATATTAGAAGTGATCAATTTCCATAGGGTGAAAAAATAAATGCTTTAAATTTGATCTGTAAAATCACTGTACATTAACAGATAGACGTATCATATATTGTCGACTAGTAGAAAAAAAACAAGCATATTTGTTTCACAGAGACCAAACTACACTAAGTATTTGAAGTAGTATGAAAAAGTGAAGCACATTTAAACAGTATGCATATGACGATTTTGTGCCACATTTTTGTTTGTAACTTAGCAAAACAATTGTGAACCATAGTAGATCATATATCTTCATTTAGAGCAGGTGATCTAGAACGAGCCCAAACACAACATAAGACAATGCGTAGATCACGGAGTGACACGACATGCAGCTTGGCTAAAGCTATATGGCTTCCAATCCAGTGTTTTCCAACACCAACCAACGTCATTTGAAAACTCAATCAATGGATACTGGATCTCCAGTGTGGGGGGTGGGTATGGACGATGTGTAGAGACCAATCGCACACCGTTTCCCAGCTAGAGCACACTTAGATTGGTTTGATTGCTCAGATTGACAGGTCTTAATTTACCATGCACTACAGAATAGAAGCGCACAGCTGAAACAGCGCTGGAAGATCATCACTCATAAAACCAAGATCTTCGCTTGTTTATTCTATGTACTTTTATTGTGGGGTTTACACATGTAAGTAGTTCTTATGTTCAGTACAATCACTTGTTTGGAGGGTCTTTTGGTTAATTATGGTTCAAAGTAAACGGCTAGCCTTACTAATCCACTGCATGGCTTGACATATAGATTATTAGATATTTAGAATATGTAACATGTTCATTTTCACTCATTTGTCTGCTGCACGTGGTTTGCGCCCGAGACACACACACCTCAAAACTACGCACTCTAATCATGACCATCGATACGTTTTTATAGATTAAATTATCATCGACAATTAATCGATCATCGATTAATCGTTAGCATACCTAATAACGAACAAAGTGTTCGTTCAAGCGCCTTCAAGTTACTGATTTTCTGTTTAATATCGGAGTAAGTTCAGTTGAAAGCTGCTCGCTCGTAAAAAAGAACGTTTTTTTCAAGAAATAATATCAATATTTTTACTGAGAATGAGAGATGTGTGTATACTTACCTGAAACTTTCAAATGGGAGCAAGTTGTCATTATAATGAGTCAGCCGCTCTGACAAACGATATAATATAATGTGGTCTGTTGAGAATAAAGCTATTAAAGCACATAACAAAAATACCTTCAGTCGTGCTTCACTCGAGTAATCTTTCTTTTGGTTCTCCTTATTCTTTTTCTATAAGTGTTGTACATCTAAATTAGATACAAAAGTGATTCAAAGCTAGCAACAAATAAATATAGGCTGTTCCAAAAACCGAATGAGCTGCTTTGTGGTTTACAACTGCATAAATATTGGAAATGCTTTACATTAGGCAGCAACTCATAAAACACAACTATTGAATGAAATAATACATTTTAATTGCACTGAACTATTTGCATCAATACTTCACAGTACTGAATAAAATGTTCCTTTGTAATCCACATTTCTCTCATGCCGTTCACCATATTGGATTTATGCATTCTGGTGTTGCCTTTTACATAAAGCACAGATGTGACTACACACTATAGCATTTCTCACCAGGCTTGACTAACACTGACTGCAATATAGCTGACGTTAACATGTTGCGAAGCACATTTAAATATTGAGTGAGAGATTTTTTTATTTATTTCACACTTAATTAACTAGTGTCTCGGGCTGAAGCAGGGAAACACCCTGGATGGATGGAAATTAAATTAAATGGGGGGAAAAAAGGATAAAAACTTGGATATTGTGCTAAATAAAAATTAAAAATACAATTCGATTTTTATTGTGCTTATTGCAATGCATATGCAATGCAAGGAAATGTGATGCTGCATAACAATTCGGCTAAAGCAGAGTATATACTACAAGATTTAGAACAGAGCCTGAATACTAACAATTTTATTCCTAATAAGCAGAGGAAACTATAAGTAAGACATTTTTAGGTTTAATGCTCACCGATTGACAATGGACGATAGAACAATGTCCAGGAAATTATTCATTATTTTAAAATGAGTAATTATTCATTATTTTGCACTTCCGTTTGGTGCCGTAAAAATGGGCCCTTTTTACGTTTCTGGGTTTTTTAGAAGTGGAAGTAGTTATAATTGGGTAAACTTCTTTAGCGGTGAATGGGAGACAACAACCGATAAAATGTTTTTGCATTTGTTCTAAAGCAAATGAAGAAGAAAAAATCAGCAATAGCATTTCCACAACTTTCCAAAAGAGTGAAAAAATACAGAGAGATTGATTCCAGCACTCAGAAGAAAGAATGATGTCAAATTTGCCGTCACTCCCTCAGCCGTAGTATTAGAAACACCACTTTACAATAAGGTTTCATTAGTTAAAATAAGTCAATGCGTTAACTAACAATGAATAAAACATTTGTTACAGTATTTTTTAATCTTTGTTAATGTTAGTTTATAAAAATACAGTCATTCATTGTTTGTACATTTTAGTTCACAGTGCATTAACTAATGTAAACAAATAAAACCTTTTATTTTAATAATGAATTAGTAAATGTTGAAATTAACATTAATTTAGATTAATTAGTGCTGTAGAAGTATTTTTCATTCTTAATTCATGTTAACTAAAGTAGGGAACTAATGAAACCTTATTGTAAAGTGTTACCAAAAACTTTACTAGATTTGCAACGTTGATAAGTGAGGAAGCGAGTCATCAGAGTCCGTGAAAAAGGTCAATTACACACATAACCTTTAAGATACAGCCATTATATTCAAATTCTGATCTTAACCACTGTCGCAGAATTTCTTTCACATGGTACATTTGTGATTACTGGCGAAACACTACTCCACTCCTCTGTCTGATCCTTGTGTAAAGTTTACCAGACAGAAATTCATTATTATCAAGGCCTGTCGGTGACCCTGGTCAGACATGAAAGGTGAACTGTTAGGGCAGACTCTCCAAACACCTGGACGGAAACTTGAGAACATTGTAATTAAGTTCAAATCTCTTCCTGAACAGGGAGTGCTTGATTCTGATCCTTAACAAAAGATTTAAGTGTGAACCTCCCAGCGAGTCCAAAGAGCTACTTATCATGACATGGGAGGACGACTCGACCAAAGATTCCTTGAGGCTCTCGAATGCCACACATATCAGCCACAGCTGTTGTAGTTTCCGGAAAAGCGCGGTCTAGACTCCCCGAGGTTTTCTTTGAAAGTTTGTTAAATGAGACTAGCATATGAGGGAAATGTTTCTAGCTCATATGAGGGCTGATGAGGCTTGATTGCCAGCTTCATTTGAAATATATGGAAAGATGTTTCTCCTCATTGCCTACCGCATTAACGTATGCACTATGTAATGGAAAATGTGTGTTGAGCTGCGCGAGTGTGGTTTTCATTTCTCGTTTAGCTAGCGGAGGAACTGTAATGGACACAGATGTCGTTCCACAGCCACGGTGACTAGACTGATGCACCCCGCTATGTTGTGCACTATACGTCTCAGATGATTTCTCGATGTGTTTTTAACATCATTTAAACATGCACACACTGATTGTCTGTAGAATACAGGAAAGCTTACCAGACATCAGACATTGTGGTAAACACTCCATCTTTGAGGGACTCGGGGGACATCCAGCGCACAGGCAGTAGTCCCTTGCCTCCTTTTCTGTAGTAATCCGTCTCATAAATGTCCCGCGTCATGCCAAAGTCTACAGATTGAGGATAAATGAAGTGAAATTACTAAGGTTCTATAGTTTTCCTGGAGATTTAGCCAAACAAAATGAAGAACATTTACAGCATTTTCAGCGACTCATTATTTATTCATTATGGAATAATAAAACTGGCGATTCAGGGAAGCTAAAATAAATATTTTTCATGCTACAAATGAATAAATAGGCATAATGAATGCAATATAGCAATGTAACGGTTATAAAATTGAAAGTATGAAAGATGGATAAATCTGTTGAAATGTTAGCCATTATTTTTTGGACTTAATTCAATAGGTTGTTGATTGGATAGCGGCAGATCTGAATATGAGTTTGCAGTCGACAAAGAAAGGGGCGCAGATTTTTTATAAAAAAATTATAAGGTGAAAATTTTTTTGTAAAAACTGGAACATGCATGGATGAATCATTTACAGCCAGATCAATAACATGTATTTACAAAATAGATTTCCATTTCATGCCATCTTAAAAATAACGAAAACAATTAAACATTAAAAATCTATTATTAAATGTCTGTATTATTTAGTATTTAATTTTGTTGTGAAACAATGAGAAATAGTGAAAAATGTCAAAAGGTGTTAAATCTGAGGTGTAATTTGTCAATGCAATATTTTTCAATTTAATAATTGTGAAATGATCAATAATTATTGTGAAATGCCCCTAGCTTAAGATAATTAAAATATGCTAAAACCCTCTCAGAGAAGCTGCGTCTCAAAATTAATTTAGCTTCTAAAACATAATAAAGCTAAATGAAAAAAATCCATATTTTAATGAGTCTTAAATAGTTATTCATATTGCACATAGTTGAGAAAAGCAAATACATTTTTTCTCATTTCATCACATACCACCAATTTTGACTGCAAAATCCTCTGCCACCATGCAATTCCTTGCTGCCAAGTCTCTGTGAACAAACTTGTTGGCGTTGAGGTAAGCCATGCCATCCGCTATCTCTCCTGCCATCTGAATCATCTTCTTCAATGGTGGCAAAGGCAAGCTGGAGGTGTTCTGAGGAAGGATGAGGAAGAGGAGAACAACACTCTCAAGCTATGTTCCAAAACCCAGTGAGTCTTGCTGAAACTTTGCATCATGCAAATTAGTCTCAGCCTCAGACCGTTGGCTGAACGTCTGATGCATAAGCAACACAAAATGGGAAACACTTCAAAGTCGTCATCTGATAGGTTGAATTCTACAGGATTTACGGGAGATTTGTGTGTCACATTCTTTAATGGAAACAAAAATGAGGTGAAGCCAAACCACCTCATGGAAGAAGAATGCAGTCGTGTTTACAACTGTGACAATGAGCACTTTTCAGGATAAACTAAACGCTGGATTTTCAAAAAATATGTGAAGTTTGCAGTAAACTTGCACAGTGTTCTTGAATGAATAATTCATTAGATGTACGGTCTGCTATCGTAGGAACATTGACATTACATTTTCACGGCCATAAGCATGACGCAGAACAAAACGAACTGTGATTGGTTGCTTTATATGTCGGTCAGATGTCCTCTTGGGCGATCCTTGGCCGATGAATGTGTGTATGCAGAATTGCTGCCTGAGAAGAACATTTCAAATCAGTCACTCTCGAGGTTACGTTTTTCATTAAGGATGAAGCCTTAGAAAGTAAGGTAAGCTAAGCTCACTAGGTTTGGGAATAGAGATCAAGCAACTGAATTGGAGGGGCTTATAGACTAGAGGCTGCATCCCAGGAGCGCACTGCAGTGAGCAGTCCAAATAGGGAAAGAAATTTGTGAATGGAAGATTAATTTTGATTAATGGAAATCGCTCAATTATGCATCATAATTCCACCACACTTCCAGGTGGCAGTCTTTAACTTGCTGGAATTCAGAACGGTTCGGAAAAAATCAGTCTGATTAGCCAAATATTTGATCAACGATGTGAAGATCTGTGCCTGTATTCACCTCAGCGGATCGAAGCGAGCGTAGGTAACTCTTCAGATCTCCTCGTGTCATCAGCTCCATGATCACCAGTGTGGGCTGACCCTGCGAGACCACACCCAGTAGACGCACCTAAACCAATCACAAAAGACATCACAGGGTCCCAAGTCAACATTATTTAACAGTTTTAAGGCTACTATACACCAATACTGTGAGTATAAGATGAGATTTGTCATGAGTTCTTTGACTAACCACATGGTGACAATTGAACTCCTTCATCACAGAGGCTTCATTAAGGAACTCAATGCGTTCATGCAAGCTAGCCGATTCGTTGACCGTTTTGATGGCCACCCTGGTTTCCGGCTCATCTTTGACAACACCTTTCGCGATGCCCTCATACACCATACCAAAAGATCCTTGTCCAAGCTCTCGGCACATGGTGATTTTCTCTCGCTCCACTTCCCATTCATCCGGCACATACACTGCAAGCATTAATTACAATAGAAGTTAGTCACAAATAAACTGAATATTTACAAAAACTGTTTAAGTGGAGTCGATCCTGCCCTTGATTGAATACTCACTCTCTGCTGCGCTGAAGTACTCTGGGTTAACGGATGCGTAAAGGACTCCATTTCCAAGCCTGTCACTGTTTCTGTGGATTCCAGAAAGCACTTATTTAGCAAAAACAGCACTCAACATGTAATGGAGAACAAGAGGGAAATATTGTCAAGTTTCTATATCACTTTTTTATATATATTACAGAATCTGGAATTCTCAGATAGGTACATTTCATCCAGAGGGGCCTATGTTGTTAAAATCAATTATGAGAGTATAGATGTGTAGTTAAAACTAGTACCGTTTCTTGTTCACCAAGATGAAAGCCACTGCAGCGAAGGCGGCGAAAATCAGGATGATCGGGATAATCATGAAGTACAGGAAGTGTTCATAATGTGTTTCTTGAGTGTGCAAGAAAAAAAAAGTCAAAACTCAATAATGTGTCAATTTCTTTTTGAAATTCTAATACTTTTGGAATTGAAAGTGATTGGAAGTGAAATCATGGTAAACCTACGTTCAACCTGAATCACATAGAAAGCTATGGGTTGAGTCCACGACCCGTTTCCGGCGAGAGACGTAGCCCGCACACGGGCAGAATAGTTCCCAGGTCCCAAATTGGAGAGTTTTACCCCTTTGTGCTCCCTGTAGTGTTGACGGGATACACACTCGTGCTTCTCAGGCTGTAAAAGGAAAAAAGAAAACAAAAGATCAACACATAAATCAATAGTTGATAAATTAGTTAACAATAATTGCAAATATGCAGGGGGGGGGGGGGGGGAGACCCTAACTGGGTCATTTTTTGTATGCAGGTTATTCATTTAAGTAAATTTATTATAAATATATTGTTAAATATATTATTTTAAATAAAAATGTTAAAATATTATCAAATATTATTCAGTAACTATAATAATTCAACTCCATGTGCTTCTCTTAGGGAGGCTGATAGGCACGATGTGCAAAGTTTTGATCAGTATCGTGATTGTCTAAATACTTGCGATACTGTTGTTGATCAATCCTCACATAATTATCATTTCATCCCCAGAAATTGAGAAAAAAGCCACTTAAATAAAGAAATCAGTAGCATTATTGCTGATTCTGGTCTTCATTCAAACTACTTAAAGACGCCATTAAACTAAGATTGAATGTGGAAAAAATGTATTAATTGAAATTAAAATGAATTAATTGTGATTAATTACACAAATATGTCAGATTAACTAGTACATTTTTTGTAATCAATTGACAATTATACAATATTATATATATATAGGTGTGGTGGGGCATTAAATCAGCAATATCAACAATGTGGTCAAATGTAACTGATTATAAGGCTAAATAACAAATTTGCTTTTTAAAAATACTTATAATAATAATGTGCCAAACTACTTAAAGTAGATTTTTAATGAAGTCATTTAAGTCCTAAAGTTTGTTTCAAAATATTATTGACATTTTTTGAAAGACTTGAATGTTAAAATCAAAATTTTGTTGGAGATTTTATAAAACCTTGCTTAAACACAAGACACTGATTTGGTGGTTAAAATGCAAGAGGCACCTCTGTCCCAAGACGATACTGAATCTCATACAGCAGGATCAGGCCGTTGGGTTTATGCGGTTCAGGCCACTTCAGGAACACCGAATCCTCCAGACCTTCCCAGGTCACTGAGCCAGGAATGTCATCGGCTCTTTCTACAAGAAAACGAAGAAACCAAAAGGTTTGTCATTGATATTTTTGAATATAGTGCTTCACCACCAATTCCATGTACATGTCCTGATCTTACCTGCCGGTTTGGTGCGGGAAAAGACAAAGGTGGCCGCGCTGCAGTGTCGAACCTCTTCGTTGCAGGCGTGCACGTCGATGCGGTAAACGGTAAAGGGCTGCAGGCCACTGATGTCAGCAGTTCGCTCCTTCACCTTCCTCTCCAGAAAAGAAAATACCCGTCTAGGCGGCTCATCATCTGAGAAGTTTCCTTCGGTCAGGTTCCAGCTTCCTGACAGCAGAGTGTGGATGGAAGTTGTATTGGCCACGCCAAACAGATCTCGCTTTCGCCTGTCGGGAGGTCTGGAACGAGAAAGATGAGATATATTGGAGGAAACAGTAAAACTTCAGCGCAACTTCTGGTGCTGCAGAAACTGATATATTTACAACTTTTATAGAAATGTTCATTTATTTAAAAAAGTATCTGCACAATTGAGCTCTGTTAACACCTCTGTTATTTCATATACAATAAAATGTGCTATTTGAGCTGTAAAGTTGTCCAAATTCGTCTTTTAGGCAGAATAACTTCAAGTAATATGTCCACACATGAAATGTTTAAGTTTTGTGGTTATACTTTTGAAACTGTATATTTTTTAATATTAATTACAGTGTAATGACTTTCGTCAGGCTTCCTATGTAAGTGCATGTATATGTACAGTATCTGTATGTACTGAATATGTGTTTGTTATCTGACAAACAAGTCAATATTTATGCATTTAATTAATATTATAATTAATCTACCTTAAATTTTTATCTTGTATAAAAATGTATTTTTAACACAGATATACTATAGAGAGTAGAGGAAAGAAAGCACAAAGTTAACTTACACACAATAAAAAGCACATAGTATAAAATCCATTTCCATTTATACATAATCACCACTTAGAATTAATATTGGTTTTAATTATTTTTCAGGATCTCTCCTTACATATTCAAAGCCTTTTTTGGTCAACATATGATGATTATAAATTATAAATTAGAAAAAAACAGTTATTGAACCTACAATAAAACAATGACTGAATTAGTTGATTAGTAGATTACTAAAGTAGATTAAGTTTTCTGTGCTTATTGACACTTCAAGAGAAGCTTTTTCCTCAATACTGAGGAGACCATTTTTAACCCCATTTGTGAACGTGTGGGGTAACAACCACATGAGCAAGTTATTCTCGTCCATGCCAAAGCAATCACGTTTTCTGTCCTCAGATGATCTGGCAACGACTCCATCCCCCCTGAATCCTTTCACACACACTCAGACACACCACAGCTGGTCTCCATTCCTCGGCCTGCTAACACTCACACACTGGAGCAGTTTGTCACTCAACTCTCAACAAGTTGCAAGTCCTTCCTCTGCCTGCTAGAAACACACATCCTAGCACCACAGATGGGATGAGTTTGACAGAGCATGTGGCCAGAGAGACGTGATATGAAGCTATACATCTCTGTCTGTATCTGATGCACACTGGATATTCTGGCCCAAGCCCCGTCTTGCCTAATCGCTGGCCTATTGTCTATTGCATAATGCAATCTGTCAGTGAGGTTGTTTTTTTTAGTGACAGAAAATACATTTATAATGTTACATTTTTTGTTACATTTTTTTTTTTTTTTTAATAAATGCTGTTCTTTTCAAATGTCTATTCATCAAAGAATCCTGAAAAAAAATGCATCACGGTTTTCACAGAAATATTAAGCAGCACAACTGTTTTCAACATTGATAAGAAATCATACATTTTTGTGGAATGGTCTGAGCAATTCGATGAAACAAAGTGTTAACATGTTGCAATTTAAAAAAAGGTACAAAAGTTTTATTTTTGATAAGTACAGAAGTGGTGAGGGTGAATGATAACTCTTAACTTGTAAAGCATGCTTTATAATGGTTTTTGTTTATGCTTCCTTATCTTTATCTTAATATTAAGATAAAGCATTATTTAATTTAGTAGTTTTTCTGTATTATCTTAAACGTTATGTTGGATTATCTTGTTCGATTGTGATTTGGTTTGGGTAGTTACTGGGGGTAGGTCCTGATAAGCCTAGGGCTTCTACCTATCCCTTTTCAAACAGGTTAATTATTATGCTAAAAAAAAAAAAAAAGTGTTTGTTTTTCTTGTTTTTGTTTTATTGATTGATATTTCATGTGTTGCTTTTTTTTTTTTTTTTTTTATTGTTCAAAATAAAGTTTTCATTCTTCATTCATTCATTCATTCAAATCATCAAATCAGCGTATTAGAAATATTTCTGAAGGATCATGTGACACTGAAGACTGAAGTAATGATACTGAAAATTCAGCTTTGCTGTCACAATAATAAATAATATTTAAAAATATATTCAAATAAAAAACTGTTACTTTAAATTGCAATATTTCACAATATTACAGCTTTTTTTGTATTTTTGAACAAATAAATTCAGCCTTTTTTGGTGAGGAAAAGAGACTTCTTTAAAAAACTTTTTTTTTTTTTTTTACTTTTACTTTTGAACAGTACTGTACATATTAGTATAAGCTGCATACACTACATCCTATTTTTAACTGTATTTTTTCCCTGAGGTTCACTTATAAGGTCAGACAAGGTTTCTGCATCGAAAGAAGCAATAATTTAGTTTTTGCAAAGTCAACATTCTCTTTCCAAAGAGTAAAGCATGCATTATAGCGTACAGTACATGTTCATAGTCAGTCCATGCTGAAACGTGCCGCTCAAACAGTTATTAGTAGCAGTATGCGATCATGCGTATAAAAATAGACAGTAAAAACACTGTTGTCTTCACGTTTGAAATAAAGCAAATGTTCCATCGCAAAAAAACAAAAAACAAAACTTGTCACATGACGTAACTCCCTCCATTAATTAACAACACATTTAATTGATATGTACCATTCAAATATTTTGGAGTTGCTACAACTTAAAAAGAAAAAAGAAAAAAAGAAGAAAAAGAAGGCTTTTGAAAGAAGTCTCTTATGCTCACCAAAGCTGTATTTATCTGATCAAATATACCGTAACAACAGTAATATTGTGAAATATTATTACAATTTAAAATAACTGTTTTCTATTAGAATATATTTTAAAATGTAATTAATTCCTGTGATGCAAAGCTGGATTTTCAGCATCATTACTCCAGTCTTCAGTGTCACATGATCCTTCAGAAATCATTCTATGATGCTGATTTGCTCAAGAAAGTTCAAAAGAAAAGCATTTAATAGTGAACAGTAAATATTTTTTTGAATTTTCCTAAAAATACTGTCACTACTGATCAATTTAATGCATCCTTGATGGATAAACTATTCATTTATTTCCAAAAAACAACAACAACATGTAAACGGTAGTTAGTTTAATGATGGAATGGATATTATGCAAAAGCCACTTATTTTTTATGGTCTCAAGCAATAAATAAAAAAAACAAATCCAAACAATTAAAAAATCCACATGGTTTGAGGAATCAAATAAAACCCCTAAACCTTATTATGACCACACCGCTTTTTAGAAAGTACCACTAAAAATGGTACCAGCAGTGTTAGTTAGTATGCCATTCTGAACATTCCCCATCTCTAAACCAAGCGACTTTCCCTCGTAATCTCTGTCCCTTCTGTTCCCACATGCCCCTGAAACAGCTTTTTCATTCTCTCTCAATCTTCTTTCTGTGGCTCCCTCCGTGCAGAGCGGCATTCATTGATCTGTGTGCTCTCCGGCTGGAGGGGAACTTCCCTTTATTTCATTGGTATTCCAGATGGAATTACTGTGCATTTCCTGGCAGCAGAGCGGTTTGAGAGGGGAATGGCAAACTGAATGGATATGATTTCCTCTCCTTCTCGTTCCCCCTTCCTCTGGCTCTCTCCAAATCCTGAACTTCGAGGGAACTCGAGGCACTTCCCTCAATATCTCGGTTTTCAATAAAAACAGGTTGTGCTGGCCAGGGTACAGACATACTTCTCAGCTGCCTGACATAGTTCTGGCACCGTTGCTTTCGTCGACAGCCAAGCAATGACAAACACGCAGAGGAAAGAAAAAAAAAAAAAGTGGATCAGACAGAGCAGGATAATCCAGCCCTGAATCACGCAGGCCAGGATGGAGAATCAATGCCATTTTGATGTCCTGCATCGCCTGAAACTCGAATTCAAAACTACATTGATTTTAATACAAGTCTGCTCAGGTATACAGCGATTTTGGCTCGCTCGGCAGGACACATGCGCCGCCCAGCCCCGATGATGGATGATAATAGGATACAGATGTCGGTCCTCATTTTAGCACATAACACTTAATGCGTTACACCTTTGAGATCAGAGAGAAAACGAGGCTTACATAGTCATTTACATTTGCTTTGCATGGTCTCCCGTGTTATTTGGATCCAGACCCAAGAGCCCGTACCACACAATTACCAACACCAGCGCCGGAGGGAAACAATTACTAAGGGAACGCTGAAAATGTTCCAAAACAACCTCTCAGACGAGAAACAAAGAGCCATTACAAACGCTAACATCCAGAGACATCAACAGTCCCTTTCAATCTTCATCTTTGAGATAACAAAAGGTTAACAGGGATTTATTTACTATTACAGGTTTTAATTTGAAGTTAAATGGATGTTTTGTACTGGCTGACGCATCAAAACTTGAACGAGGATGAGTTCACATGTTTTTCGAGGCTTCAACTCTGACATTAACTTTAAAGTTCTTGCCAATTTAAGTATTAGTTAATGCTTACAGTATGTCATTACAAATAAGTAGCATGAGAAATACAAAAGGAGACTATTCTGTTAAAATACAGTTTATAGCAAAATAAAAGTACCGTAAAAGTGGTATTTTATGGTCAGTAAGATTTTTTTTTTAATTAATACTTTTATTCAGCAAGGACACATTAAATTGATCAAAAGTGACAATTACAATAGAAGTTGACCGATATGGTGATTATGATACTAAGTTGGTAATTCTGGCCGGTAATCAGTTATAAGAAAACTAAAAAGAAAATGACTGAAAAGTATTAGAAAATGAATTATAATTAATTTTATAACCCCCCCCCCCCCCCCCCCCCCTTTACATCAATTATATATTTACTGTAAAAAAAAAAAAAAAAAAAAGGAATGTCAGATGAAAACAGATATTTTAAATTGTATTAATGATATATATTTTTTATGACATAAATGCAGACTTGATTGCATTCAAAAAAACATTTGAAGAAAGTAACAATCATATTTGTGATCAAACTCCTGGGTTTACCTGGGGGTGAATACGGCATTATGAAGGAAATTCTCAAAGGCTTTAGCGAGGTAGAGATCGTCCTCGATTTGCTTCAGATCCTTCTCTGTTTTAGGGCATGGACAACAGGGGACTTTGTCCCTCCCCCCTGTTTCAGGATTGGTGGGTTTGGTGTCTTCGGTTTCTGTCAAACCCGTGGCTGAAATCCTGACGGGGATCTTCAGTTCTGTCAGGAAACAACATAAACATGGTTACATTTTTCCTGCAGTGATCTGGTATCATTTCAATATGCTCAAAATGTCAATTCTGAAAGCCCCACAGAAAAGCAAGAAAGAAAACAAATTAAATCAAAGTATGAGTAATAGTAGGCTTAGAGAGCAGCACTAACAATATACAGACAGAGTTGAATGGTTTGAATATGCTGCACATTATTTTATTATGACAAAGCTTCATACATCTTGGAGAGTTTTCAAATAGAATTTGATCTAGTTACCCTAGATGCGCCGACACTGGATGCTTCAGATGTTCTCAATAATATGTTTATCTGTTTCATGGTTAAAAGTTTGAATTGCTGTTGGGGAAAATGGTGCTCAGTTTGAGTGTGTAATTCAGACCAGACCTTTGGAGCAGTAGTTGTGCTGGTAGAGCTCATGGTCCTCGGCCTGCTGCTTCCAGCGGAGCAGGTAGTAGGTGTTGTTTCCATTGGGGGCCACAGGTGGAGACCACCGCACCACCAGCTTTGATGAAGAGTTAGAGTACGCACGAATGTCTACAGGCATTGAGGGTGCTGAAAAAAAAAAAAAAAATTAGTAAACAAATATTGACTTCAGAGTAAATCCCCTTGGTGCAACCCATGGAAAGTCATGAATCATCCCTTCTGGGGGTTGAGCACACAACCATTGAGTTACTAGATTTTAAACCAGTAAGCCGCAACACCCTGCATGGAATAAGTTGACACTGCTAAAAATCCTATTCCTAATCAGCATCTAAAGTATTGAAATGTTCTTTAAAACAAGATAAATTTACTTAAAAAGCAAAACTGCATAGTATCATTCAAAAGTTTGGGCTCTGTATGATTTCATAAAAATATTTTAAAGCTGAATTTTCTGTATCATTACTACAGTCTTCAGTGTCACATGATCCTTCAGAAATCATTCTAATATGACGATTTGCTGCTCAAGAAATGTTTATTATTATTATCAATGTTGAAAACAGTTTTTTATTTTTTTTCAGGATTCTTTGATGAATAGAAAGTTCAAAAGAACAGCGTTTATTTGAAATAGATTTTTTTTTTAAAGTCTTTACTTTAATAATTTAATACAATTAATCACATTAAATTTTGACTGCTTAATAAAAGTTAAGAAAAGAAAAATCTTACTGACCCCAAACATTTAAATAGTAGTGTATATATAGAGAGATTGAGATATATGTAGTATAAGTCTTTTATAGGATTTGCAAGTCTATTAACATAGTAACAAAACATGGCAATAGAACAAGACAAAGTTATTTCCACAATATACTTACCCCTTTTTACACTCATGTAAAATATATTTGTACCTTCAACATTAATTTTAGCGAATTATATCAAAATATTCAAATTAAGCCAAAATGTCACATTCCAAATAATCATAACCAAATCAAAACATCAGAGAAAACACCCTTACTTAAATCAAAATCAATCAAAATGAGAGATTTGTGGCTTGTATTCTATGTCTGTTAGATCTGAGCCTAAAATCTAGCGTACTCCTAAAGGCTGTAACACACCAAGCCGACTAACAGAGACAAAAGCCGATTTGTGTTGTTGCCTTGCGTCGTCTGAATCTGGGCCAAAAAGCTGCACTTGAACACACCAAAAAGACTACAGCAGGCTGCCAACTAGCATGTGTGTGTAAGGAAATAACTGTCTATACCAGCAGGTATTAATAATCTATATTCGTCATTCAAAAAGGTGTGTGGCTTGATATGCCACGGCCCTAAAAGAAACTTGCTGTTACAAAAAGAGAAATAACCCTAAGAAGAATGTTAGTCGCGCAGTCATCTCATGGATTCTTGAAATTTCTTTTGCAACTTAATCGGTTAATAAATCTTTTTTAAAGGACGTTTTGAAATTTCAACAAAAAACAGGATAAGGGTACTGATTTCTGTGGGAAAAAAAATGACTTCAATTAAATTCATGATTGACCTAAATCTAGTTCATTACCTGATGGTTTAGTCCAAACATACACCACTTCACTCTTCGCCCCAAGATGCTGTCTGTCCTTGTCCCTGTCCTTGTCCTCCACAACTAACGTTACAGCTTTAACAAAGATGGCATACTGAGTCCAGGGCTTCAGCATGGACAGGGTAACACCCGGATTTTGGGTTTGGTCCTCCGGCAAGTCCACGTCAACCATGTTCCAGCTGTCTGATCCGCAACCGTCCTGACCATCAAACTCTGTAATGTTCTGGAAAGGCCTAAGAGAGAACATGACGGATATTTACAAAGCTGCTTAAACATTTTAATGGTATTGAGAAAGGCTGCTCAAAATATCTGAATAAAATGTCCACAAGACTTACGTATCTTTGTAGTATACAATAAAACTGACGAGGTCTCTGGAATCGGGAGGTCGATAAAGTTCCCATGTCAACTCGATCCTATTACTCTTCGTGCTATTCGATAAGAACTTAAGAATTTTACTCCCACCTGAGCAAAAAACAAATTTACATATATAAAAATGGAAATTGAATATGCATATAGAGTTTAAAGGCATTTTAAATTCTATCAATTGAGAACAAATAATATTTACAGCTTGCACGGTCTCCATTGTTGCGGTAATCTCCTTCCAAAAACTTCTCCTTAATTCCTGTTTTAGACCACATTTTGCGGATCTCGGACATGCAGAGTTTGGGGTTCAGGCGGAAGTACAGTTTTCCAGCATTTATTGTGAGATTGTGCTGGGACCAGTCCCACAGAATTTGGAGATGCTGGTTATCCAAAGCAGCAAAGGCATACGTGCTGAAGACAACATAACAATAACAATGAATAAGTGACAAAACAGATAAAACAATTAAATATGCTTCATCTGGATACAGTACGCTACCTACACACTGTACAGTTTTAGGAGTGCAGTAAATTTAAAGGGTTAGTTCACCCTCAAGTTGTTCCAAATCTGTACAATGTGTTTCTTTATTCTGTTGAACACAAAAGTAGATATTTTGAATAATGTTGGTAACCAGACAGTTGACGGTCTTCATTTTTTTACCGTCAACTGTTTGATTAGCAACATTCTTTAAAATATCAGAACATTTAAAATAACAGAAGAAAGAAACTCATACAGGTTTTAAAAAAAACTTTAGGGTTAGTGATGACAGAATTTTCATTTTTGGGTGAACTATCCCTTTAAAATGCAGGACTAATGTTGTGTGTGTCTAAAACTCAATTGATATAGTGACAATCATTGCTACACTTTTTATCAACATGCAGCAATAACAAGAAAAATAGCAACAGTTTAACTAATTTGATTTAGTTATTTTTCAACTAAATATTAGTGACTGGAGGCGTATTATCATCTGACAACAGAGATGCCAAATTAAGATGGTTCTTTCAGGGTTTCCACAACTTTTTTACCAATGCATTTCAATGAAATTTCCATGATTTTCCAAGACATTCTAAATTATTGCTCAGCTTTAAAATGTTTTATATGCTAGAAATTGCTTTCAATCTCAAACAAATTCGATCTATAAAACTATTCATTTTTAAAATTTTCAATGGGATAGTTCATACAAAAATCAGTCATTATTTAACTCAAGTTTCAAAACAATTTTTTTATTTTGGGGTGAACTATCCCTTTAAGTCTAAAAAAAATAATAATTTGATATAGATTGTACTTGCACAAAGCAATTTCTAGTCTATGAAATGTTTTAGAGCTGAGCACTAGAAACAGACTACATTTTATATAACTCACAATTTCCAAATTCCCTGCTATTTCCAGTTTTCCCATTATCGTTAGATTTTTTTTTTTTTAATGCACAAAATCATTTTATATACATTGTACAGATTATAGTATAGATTACACAAAGCTATTTATAGCTTATGAAATATTTTAGAGCTGAGCACTAGAAACAGATTGAATTTTTTTTTTTACTAAAGTTGTTTTTAGATTATTTCATGGCTTTTCCTAGCCTGGTTAAAACCAGACCATTCTCCGTAGTAACTGAGTTATGGTCTGGCAAAGCTTTTTTAATAACTCATTTCCAAAGGTGCGTCACCAACGGATGTCGCTCAAATGCCTCTGGGCGCAATTGGATAGACCTAAAACCAATCAGAGCGATCGTCATCGTGTAAAGCCACATGCAGCGTCCCAATTCGCCTAAGTTACACTACGCCATAAAAGCATGTACTCTTTTTGTGAAGAAAATGTATTTACTTTTGAATGTGTAGCAAAAAAGTAGGCAAGCTTTGGGACATACTACTTCGTCATCTTTATCGGACGGATCTGTCGCGTGCATCCTGTCACGTAAACTGCCCTGTCAATCATCTTGTCACAGTTAAAATCCTCTATTAAAACTAATTTAATTTCCTACCGTTTCGGAGAGAAATGTAGTAGCACGTTCATCTGCCAGTGGGTCTTTCATGGAGACTGTCCTCATGTGTTTGCAATTTGAATGCATTTAAAAGTTGAACGGACGTCGCTCAAATGCCTCTGGGCGCAATTGGATAGGCTAGACCTAAAACCAATCAGAGCGATCGTCATCGTGTAAAGCCCGCCTCAACGTTTCTGATTGGTGGCGCGATTTCGACGGCATGGAAATGGGCTTGAATGAGCTCTTTGCCAGACTACTTGCAGAGCAAATCTAAATTTGCCGGAAGTTGTCTGGGTTTTCCCAGGCTAGGCTTTTCCAGTCCTAGTAGTCACAATTTCCAAATTCCCTAAAATTTTCAGATTTTTCATGATTATGGAAACGGTGTCCTTTGACACAGTGTGTTTTCTCTGGACTGAAAGTTTACTCATTAACCACAAGGTTGGTGTATAAAACTACAGTGGCAAGAGACACGATGGTGTCAAAACTTGTGAATCATTAGTCAATGCACATCCCTCCATCTAGTCTGGTTATACACACGCTATGTAGATTTAAAGAAAAATGCAGATATCACTAAGTGAAACTTCGAGGAGTGGATTCAGATGATTGTCACTTCCATAAACACCCAAACTCTGTGTGTATGTTGCTGCAGGGCCTGTGGCCATTACTTTACAGGACATATAAGCTGATGATTCACCAGAATTGACGTAAATGATCATAAAAGATAAACAGCATCAGTAAAAGCTAGCTTTGGAATGTACAGTAAGCACTTCATGTGCATTAAAAGCAAGTGTTTCCCTTGACCCACAGCACACTTGAAAGCTTTAGTCTGACGCATGTTTTGCCACTTTTGCAAGTGGCACACTGACATGCTTATATTTATCAGTCAAGTCAATATAATACAAATGCTCTATTTGCTGCATTTATCAAACAGGTATATTACTGTTCTGACGTTTGTTTGATGATTCATGTTTAAGGGAATGTTAAAGGAACAGACTTCTAAATGTTAAATGTGGATGGAGGGCTTGTTTGTTTGTTTCTGTCTCTAAAAGCGTTCCCAGAGCTCAATTTAGTCTTTCGTAACAACTTTGCACAGAGAGGGATGTTTTGATCTGTTTTGGAAATGGGATAACAGTAAACAAACAGGGATTGAATTAAATTACACATTTCTTCTATGACGCACGGGACCCATTCAGTCTAATTCCGTATGGAACCCTTATAAACCAACAACGCCTAACTCCTGCTTTTAAATGTCAAATGTTTAATAACTTAAACAGTCAAAATACAGTACAAAATCAATTCTAAACTTTGTTTTGTTATTTTTTTAAATGACGATGTGGTGTTGCACTGAGTAGCCCCCACCCACTACAAAATCTCATTGGTCCACTATCCTACCATCATTACTATTCATGAAATATTATATATCTTCTGATTGGCTGTGATTTGCCCCATTTTGAGCAGTTTTGCATTAAAGAGGTGCTTCATCGCTGGCAAAACTGGCTTTCAATAAAACTTGGCTGCCTATACAGTAAAAAGGTGAAAAGAAAAAATGAAATCGGTGCTACCTGACTAATGATGAACCAACCCTTACAATAACTGTTCTGTTAATAACCCTCTGTCGACCCGACGGTCCAGGTAACATGGAGAATGAGTAAACATTGTTCATTTACATATACTATAGGCTTGGCACGATAGTCGGTGTTACCGGTGTTACACGGTGTTTAGTCGCAACACCGGTTTCATCACTTGCCCACCGCAGCACCGCAATTTCTTTTTTAAAGCAATTACGCAGTATCCGTATTTTCTGTCACCAGTCGACTAGTGTTGTATGATCACGCTCAACCATTCAAGCACGACAAAACAAGAGACCTGCCTAGTACACACACGCACACACACACGGAAAAGACGCGCGCCAGTATCGAGTTCTCTTTTCGGCCTTGAACAAAACATAACACACACAAATTATGCCAAAATGTCCGTTTTGTCGAGTGTCCTCATAAGAGCAAATTATTTAAATAATATCAGAAATGAATGTAGAGATTTGTGAGAAAATGGGACGCGTGTCATATGGAGTGTCATTAATGTTAATCAAAGAACAAAGGTCTCCCGTTAATTTTGACTGCATGGGAAGAGATCGCGTCTTTTGCGTTTTTCACGTTTTTCATGAATAATAACGAACCCACCATTCAAACACTGTGGTTGAATCCGAAATCGCGCCCTATACCCTCAAATAGGCCGTTATTGTTGTTCTCAACATGATCTCAAGCAGTGAAAAATAGAGGACCGAGCAGGTAATATTTAATATGAAACAAAGTCTCAACTTTCAAATTTGGTCAGTAAAACAAAAATAAAATAGGCCTACCGTTTTTTTGGCTCTTTATGTGTCGTGACAGATTGCCTCAGTTAAAGCCAAGTTCAAATCCACCAAATTTTAAACAATAACTCTTCTGACTGCTTTGTCGCACAAAAATGGTGGAATTTGATTGGTCAGATCGCATGTCAATCAAACTCAATACGAATGATGAATTGACGGCATGTAAAAAAAAAATTACATCACTCTAACACCCCCCACCCCCACGATGAAACCGGTAATACCGGTGTTGTCACAAGTCGATTAACCGGTGGGAGAATATTATCACCGTCACATCTCTAATATACTACCGACATACAAAGCGTTTTTAAAATTGGCGAAGACAGACAAACCCTGTTGGGAGTGGGACATGGTGCAAAGTGTTAAATTCACATCTTACTCGTCCCAGAGTTCGTCTCCGTGGATGTATCTCAGGCTCTTGAGGAAGGAAAGCGAGCTCAGGGTGTGTGATGAACGTATCTTAATGTATCCCGTCACCGTCTTGATGAGTCCCAGGAAGTTCTCCAACTCCGCGGCGATGTTGGCTAGAGAGATGGAAAAGAGTGTCAGTGAGCAGTGCGGTGGAAAGTCAGTAACAGAAGCTGCTGAGCCGCAGATACTCACTGCCACGGCGGATGTTGATATGCAGGTTTCCTTTGATAACGGTGCAGCCCTTGAGGGACTGAGCCGCATCCACAGAGTCAATGACCTTTTCATCACAGATCTTGTCACATGGGCCGTTACAGGCAGTGCAGATCATGCTGCCAGACACAATGGGACAAAAGGACGATCAAAATGTGTCACCGCAAAACCAACACTGATAACCAAATATCTCACTTTCACATTATCACGTGACCTTCAGTTCAGTGAAAGCTAAAGTTTGAATGCAACTGAACTTTTTTCGATCTTTCCAACAGAAGAAACTCCTCTCAGGCATGCAAGTGCAGCTCCCATCTCTTTGAATGGGGAAACATTCTCCAAAACTGTTCGCCAAGCTTACAATTAAATTTCATATTTGAAATCACCAATGAAATCTGACAACAACTGTCTCATAATGCGCAGTCCTAAGCGCGTGTCTCAGAAGACTGACTGTTTCTATAGGAACAGGAGCTTCTAACTGCAGCGGCAGTGACGCAATGACTTTACCAATCGGCTATTGGCTCTTTTCTTTAGAAGACGGGACTTATTCAGCCATATTGCGCCTTGCACTTTCTCCCATTCATAGTAATACGAGTGCACCGTCTTTCTGCATATATCTGTATAGTCTTTGGTTTAACCAGAAAACATTTTTCGTTTGGGTTAGTCTGATTGCTTTGTAGGAACACTTTTGTCAGGTTTTTCAGGCACTTATTGTGAGGGAAAATTTGCTGAATTCTTTATTGGATTTTAACACTACAGTCTTACTGGTAGATGAAAGTATTATCAAATTTATAAGGGCCATTATAGCTTTTTACTGTCACTTTTGATCAATTTAATGCATCCTTGCTGAATAAAAGTATTAATTTCTTTCCAAAAAACAAACAAACAAATAGAAAACCTAATAATAATTAAAGGTTTTTTTTTTTACAGACCCCAAACTTTTCACTATACACTTACAGGATTATATAATAGAAATAAAATAATAATAAAAAAAGTTCAAATAATGATATGAATGATTTGTAAAACTTTGTCAGTGCAGGATATTCATGTTACTCAAACTCCAAAAGGATGTTGGAAAGTAAAACAAACTAAAATATTAAAATAGAACAGAACACATTTGAGACAAATCAAATATAATCTAAAAACAGAAACAAAAATTTACAAATCACAGATATGCTTTGATTTACTCATTTTCACAAAAAAAATATAACCATTTATCAAATGCACACTTTCAAAAATAAAACGTTTAATGCACAGAAAGTCTTCGTACCTCCGGTTCTCATCACGCGTGAAGCCGGGTGGGCAGTCAGACATACACTCTCCTCCGTGGATCACGAAACGGTCATAATCAGGCAGGTGGACCTTGGAGCAGAAGTCCATGGTGATGCAACGCCAGCCCTCGAACTTGTACGTGTTGTGCGGACAGTCCTCCACGCACCGGCCCTCGTAGTAGTAGTGCTGGCAGGCGGCACAGGCCCTGTCGCTGTCGGGCACGGTGCAGCTGCCCAGACACTGGGGGTGGCAGCACTCGCCCGAATCAGTACACGCCCGCTGTCCACACATCTTCGGACAAACTGGAGGGAAACACAGGGTGGAAGATGTTGATATGAATATTTTCTGGATTTGTGTCAAGAAAACTACATTAAATTAAAAACTTGTAATGTATTTGTGAAGAAAACAGTTTCAAGTTTAAAAACACACTCAGACCATTAAGTTTGATTTGACAACATTAATAGAGATAAACCGTTCCATAGTCTCTTATAATATCAGAAGGTGTCTATCATTTACTTTTGTTAGATATTATTGTCATTCTCACAAAGAAATGTCATATTCGACCACAAAAAAAAATTTCTCATTCTCATACAGAAATCATCATGTTTGAGTAATGACTTTAAAATTAAAGAACGGTGATTAAATTGAATTATGATATAGAAGTACAATAAATATTACCATAATGTAAAAATAAACAATACACAATATACCTTGAAATAATATACATATTTGCATTACAGTACCTAGAATTTTTTGGGGAAAAATGTAAAAAATAGTCTAAAATAATTTTTATAAATAGTTTTTCTTTGCAGTGAGCTACACATTTTTTTTCAGAGACTAATAAAAATGAGAAAAGAGATACACAGAGAGTAGTGGGTAAAATTAGACCTATCTGTTTTGCATACTTCTTTCAGATCCTCACCTTATTTGAACTAGTTTACAACATTCAGGAAGTCAAGTCATGCGAGCTCAAAAAAAGTTAATTTCATAACCCGGCTGTGAGGCAAAAAGCCTGGCTTAAGCCCAAGCGGTTTGCAGCTCTGGGTCAGGGACATGTGATCGCACGTCCTCTCTCCATTACTGTCTGTTTCTTCTTGACCTCTGTCTTTCAAGCTTGACTGATAAAGGTTACTGCAAACAGCCTCAAGGATACAATGCTGTACAGTTCACAAACAAGTACAGGCACATACTTCACCACAGTCAAAGTATTCCTTCACCTTCATGTATACATTCCCTTTTGGCAAAAAAACGATCAAAACAAATGACCAAATCACCATTAAATGCATTGGCATGTTGAGACAGACTACATTATTATCCAGTGTTAACTTGAGGCAAAACACAATAGTACAATAAAAAAAAAGTTAAGGAAGTACCTTATGCAAAAAAAAAAAAAAAAAAAAAAAATTAATATATATATATATATATATATATATATATATATATATATATATATATATATATATATATATATATAAAAATAAATAAACAACATACATTTTATATGCAACATTGTTTATTTTGTGATATCATTTAATTGTGCCAATTGATTCAACTGTGCCAATTGAAGTTTTGGAAAGCACACTGACTGTCAACAATGCATTCTCATTTCAATTTCTTATTTTTCATCATTTTTTGTTTTGTTTGAAATTCTAACCGAGGCTGCAAATGATCTAGAAGCCAATATACAGAGCATCTGGTTGCATGACATTTCATGTAACTTAATTATTCTGTATTATACCTTCCAAATAAACTAATAACTAACTAGCCTAAATATTAAGACACTGATAGATGATTCCATGGGGAATGAATAAATAAATATTAGTAAATATAGAAATATTGGGGATTATAAACTAAAATAAATAAAATAAATGGTAAGAAAAAAATAATCCATCACATTTGTTAATAAATGTTCATGAAAAAATTACAGGGGGAAAATATTACCCTTCCAAATAAACCAGACTAAATTGATAACACTTTAAGCTTTCATTAGTTAGCATGAACTAAGAATTAACATTACTTCTACAGCATTTATTAATCTTAATGTTAATTTTAACATTTACTGATACATTATTGAAAGTCAAATGTTGTATTTCTTCACATTAGTTAATGCACTGTGAACTAACATGAACAAACAATGAACAGCTGGATTTTTATTAACTAACATTAATGAAGATTAATAAATACAGTAACAAATGTATTGCTCATTATTCTTTCATGTTAGTTAATACATTAATTTATGTTAACATGATACATTATTGTAAAGCGTTACCACTAAATCCAACATAAAAGTTAATAAATCCGCCAGAAAAATTATTTCAGGATGGAAATATTGCCACTTAATGGGAAAAAAAAAACTACATTTGTGATATTGCAAGACACACAGTCACGCATAAACAGTGTGTTTTCCTGTAGTCATTTCTCTTTTCCCCTATTCTCATATGGCATATACAGGCGATACATTCAGTGTTAACTCCAGGCCCACTTTACAAACAAATCCAGTCCGCATATTCCATCCGACCGAGACTATGTATAATTCGACCAGAGTCCTCTGCTATCATTCTAAATAAGAGCGCATTGTAACAGGGGAGAGGAAAAACTGATTCAGGTCAGAGCACCAGCAAGGAAAACACCAGCTTTAGTACAAGAATGGCCTACATTTAGAACAGAGAAACTCAGCTGCCCGATCTTTCCTTACGCGCTCTTTCTACAGCCTGGAACGCAGGAAAGTCGCTGTACAAATGACTATGGGTAGACATCTCGCATATCTCCCAAAAGCCACAGAAAGACTATTTGGTTTCATTTTTAAATGTTGGCCTTTCCACGGCGGCAAAGGTCTGATGGTTTTTAGGGAGGGTCTCCGTGAGCGTATGAATTCAGATAACCTTACAGAGAGAATAGGGAGAGAAAAACAGGGAAACATTCAAGCTGTAATTTACATGCAACAGTTGTCCTGGAGGGCACTATAGCAAATAAGAGTTAAATCATAACGCTTTGGTTAAGAATACTAGCCTGAGGTTTAATGTGTATCTGAGAGAGTTATTGTTCATCACGAGCCGTGTTCAAAGAGCAAATTCTTGACAAACGAGTCAGCCGTTCAGTTTAGGACACCTATAGTTAAAACAAAAATATCTGTTTTGCATACAGTTCCTGCAAAGCAGCATTTTAGCTATCATCAGGTCGGAACGAACACAACCCAGCTAATTTGGTCTGACTGAGATATCCTGTCTTCAGCTGATGACACTTATGGTGGAGTATTCACAAGGCCACCATGCTGGAATCTCTGTTAGTCTAAACACGGAAAAAAACAAACCAGAACCAGACACCCTTGACTGAGAGCCTTTGTCAGGGAAGATAGAGAGGGCGTTTCTACATCCTTTACCAACAAGTTTAGGCTCAGAAATCATCTTTAAATAGAAGAGCTAACACTATTTTGATGCACATTATTACTGATAGATAATGTACACTTATTCTCAAGGGCACAATGTGATCATTCATGGATTGGCTCTTTTTTTGATAGGCTCAAACCTACAGCGTTTCAGTTGCTAAATTAGTTCTTTACCAGTAAACCACAACATTGTACATAAATATGAAATAATGTGAAGTGACATTAAATTTTCTTTTTTTTTTACTTAAAAGTTGTTAAGATTTTTTTCATGTTTTTGAAAGAAATCTCATATGCTAATGTGACCAAAAATACAGTAAAAACTGGAATATGATAACATTTAAATAACAGCCGGTCTTCAGTGTCACATGATCCTTCAGAAATAATTCTAATATGCTGTTCAAAAAACATTTCTTATTTTTATCATCATTGTTGAAGACAGTTGTGCTGCTTAATATTTTATGGATTTTTTTTTTTTTTTTTTTTTTTTTACGGATTCTTTGATGAATAGAAAGTTCCAAAGAACAATTTGGAACTTTGTTCCAATTCTTTAAAATAGAAATCTTTGTAAATTGTATATACATGTATTTACAGCTACTTTTGATGCATCCATGCTGAATAAAAGTATTAATTTTTTTAAATAAAATAAAAATCTTACTGACCCAAAACATTTGAATAGTAATGTATAGTCAATCAATAGCCCTTTTTAATGTTTCAAAACATCATTACTGTAGCATAGAGGAAATTGAATTTTATGGATTTTTAAATTATTTTTTTTAAGGATTCTTTGATGAATAGAAAGTTCCAAAGAACAATTTGGAACTTTGTTCCAATTCTTTAAAATAGAAATCTTTGTAAATTGTATATACATGTATTTACAGCTACTTTTGATGCATCCATGCTGAATAAAAGAGTTCATTTCTTAAAATAAAATAAAAAATCTTACTGACCCAAAACATTTGAATAGTAATGTATAGTCAATCAATAGCCCTTTTTAATGTTTCAAAACATCATTACTGTAGCATAGAGGAAAGCAACGAAGACTACATTTTTACTCTTGGACCGTGTGGATTCTGAAAACCCCTCGTGTGCTACAGGTGAATGATAATGAACACCTGGCTAAGGAAATCTTGGATGTTCTCTCTCCATCCGGGAGCTGATCAACTATTAGATTACTTTCTGTTTTCATACACAACAACATATCCAACATGAACACCTGGGCCCTCAGGAAACAAGCTAGACTCACATTTTTTCTCTCCCTTTTTATGATTATTAATAGCTGGAGGAAAATCAACTGAAGTAATGAGAAGTATTTTAGGTTAGGACCTAAGGATTGTACATGACGGAATTGCAGAGAAAAAACATTTAACAAAATATTGCATTTAAAACATTAACAATTAACAACTACAAGTATATATTTTTTATACAACGCCACATAAGTGTCGCAGAGAAGTTCCCTATTTTTAGCTTTTAGTATCTGAAAAAAAAAAAGCATGCTTTTAAAACACTTAGGTCTGGATTTGTCTCAGTCTGAATCTGAGAACCGAAGTGTTCATTTGCATTGTTCGTTTCTTTGCATCCAGCTGCAGGGACGTTCAGCAAGCAGTGATACCATACTGGTCAACAACGTTGATTTGCAGTTGTGGGACCAGCCAGCTGTGCAGTTTTCCATGTCAACAACACATGGCTTTTTGTATATATTCAAAAGAAAGTTGGAGTACATGACTAAACAGATTGCGATAAATGTTTTCGGAAAATTTCTAAACAAATCAGGAGGAGTAAAAAATTAAATGAAATAAATAAATAAAGTTCTATTTGTCTATAATATAAAATAAAATAGAATAAAATCCATTTACATAACACGTCTTGTAATGAAGCAAAACCACCCCTAAATGCTTGCACTTCGTATTGACTTTGTAATGTAGCTAATTTCCACAAGAACAAATAGTAATGCTGACATTACAACCGATCAAAGATTCACAGCTTTTTATAGCAACCACACTATTGTAATTAAACTTTTTCTTGAGCTAGCCCTGCTAAAGCCATCCACACTGTGTTCACCACAGAAACGCAGACATCCGTCGTCTAACCCTGTTGGGCCAAACCATAATCTACATTGTTTTGTTACATTATGCTGAAGACAAACAAGCTGTTTTTTTTTTTTTTTTTACAAATATTTTGTTTCATAAAGTATAACATTTGTTTTACCTGCCCATTATTAAATGGATAGTTCAGACAAAAATGAACATTCTGACATAATTTACTCACCCTCATGTCGTTCCAAATCTGTATAGGTATGACTAAACTAAACGGATTCCAATAATTGCTTTTGAAAAAAATAAATAAAAAAATTGTAAAATAAATACAGGGCAAAAACTAAAATAAATTTAACTAAAATAAAATAGGCTGAAAAAAAAAAACGGTTGGTTGCATTCCTGTTCAGATTTGCATATCATGTAATTACTTGCATCAAAGCAAACCTGTCTGAATTTCAACAGTGGCACATAAAAAAATGTTTAGCAGAATGTTCACACTGAAAAGAAACACCATAAAAAAGTAATACACGTACAACTTTTGCACTTTATTCTGAGTCTGAAGCTATATGATAGCTTTGTGTGATGAAAAGTTTTAGATGTTACTTTATGATTTTCAGGGAATAACTTTACCTAATATTTTAGGCGTCTCAGAAACCAAAAAGGCATTCGGAAAGACACGAGGAATTGTCATTTTGGGCTGAACTATTCCTTTAATGAATTACTATTAAAGGTGGGGGTGGGGGGGGGGATGCCAAGCCCTGTTAAATTAAGCCGGCTCTCACAGAAGACCCCCTCAGAGAGTCCCTGTATTCACCATCATGGCGCTGACAGTCGAGGCACAGAAAGGATGCCTCAGGCTTTTTTATTTTTAGTCAACATCGTCACCTCAGCCCCTCTTCCTTATTAATTCAGGAAACTCTCCAAGTTCATCTGAGGTCTTTTCATCACCGCTGATCTTGGCTGCCACAAACCAGCATGTCTGAGAAAAACAGGTTGCATGCGCTGGCACAGTGTGTTCCCTCTCGCTCTCCATCAGAGTGAGAGTGTGCGAGAGGACACCAGCAGATAACGTGCAAAGAATAAGGTGTAACATCCACCCCGAAATCTTCCTTTCGTCCCCCAGTGGGATGGAGACCAATAGGAATGTATGGCTCCCAGTTCTCATGAATATTTCTGCATTACTAAGTCTCAAAGACATCTAATCTAATACCTCAAGGTCACATCTAGTCTTATGTGTGGTAGTGATGAAAATTTGTGGAGGATGAAATTATGTTCCTTCCTCGAGAACGTCGCTGATGTGTGTAGGTGCAGTTATATTTTAAAATGCGGGATTTAGCATAAACCCAAGTTTTACTCTAACAAATCTATCGAGATAAGTCTCAGAGTCAGTCTAAAGTCCGAAACGCACCCTATCATGCATGCGAATGCGAAGCAGTAACCAACCGTGATTGAATTCCCTTCAAACATCGGTGCCATTAAACCAAGGCTGCATTCGAAATCGCACACTTCCCTACAATATAGATGAAAAACAGTATGTGACAAAAGAAGCGTGTCCCAATTCACTAACTCTGATAAAACAGTTGGCAAAAAGTACCCGGACGACCTACTACTTCCGGTGAGATTCTGAAGTGTGCACACGATGGACACATGATGACGACAACATGGCGAATGTAGTACGTCCGGATTACATTCATACTACACACTTGTTTTAATGATCGTAAATTACTTATTCAAAATACTCAAGAGAGTATGCGATTTCGGATGCAGCTCAAATATGTAGCTAGCAAGTGTGCCACACATGTCCTGAAAAGTGAAGCCAAAATATTTTGATCACCTCCTGGTGTCTGGCTGCAGTATAGGTCATAAACCCCGCCCTCATAGTGTAAATAATTGGGACGGGTCACGGGAGCCACAAAAAAAAAAAAAAAAAAAAAAAAATCGAATTACCCAACTATTTCCCAACATTTCCCAATTGGCGATTGGCTCTTTGGGACTTATTCAGACATATTGCGAGTTGCACTTTCTCCCATATTTAGTAATATGAGTTCCTCACCTCACGATCACAACTGAGCAGACTCTACCTCCAAATGACATCATCAGCGCAAGAGGGCAATGTTTCTGGGACATTTTGGCTTCATTTTCCTTCAGTGGAATGGAAGTGGAGGAGACACATCAACCATCTCTTTTTACATTCATTGATAGCTAGCTATAAACACGTTGACACTGCCACGTTGCAAATGGCAGTAATAGCCCTAAAGTCGGAAACTGACCACAGAAGACGACAAGCATCTTAATTTTGTTTTTTAACAGAAACGTGCTGCAACTTATAATCCAAAGCGATTTAATGCAATTAACTTCAATCATACAAAATATGCATAAAGCGCACACATTTAGATTTGTGCCAAATGAGAGGAATGTGTGCCAAAGTTTATTTCTCATAGTTTTTTTCAGTTTCACTTTAAATAAATTTATAATAAATGTTGTTTATAACGAATATCACTATAATTTACGTTTGGTTCTGTTGTGAATAGTGTTCATTTAAATGATTTGTTGTGGACTGAGAGAAAGAAAATACATTTTGTTTTATTTACTGATATTTTACATTATCTCTGAATATAATATGTAATATTCATGCATAAATATTAATAATTCTGGTTAATAAAACCCTTTCAATGCAACAACAACAAAAAAACATTACAGAAACCGATACCACAGCATCATCTGTTATCTATTACCAAGGATGAATGTGGTTACTTATTTGTTAAGCTAGAAATTGTGACACCTCTCATGTTTCTCCAATATAAGAAACAAATCCAGATCATAACGTTCATCAAGCACTAGCAGTGACGTAAAAGGGCTCGAGCTGGACAGCGCATCACTGCTCTAGCTGTGACACCTGTTCAAGAGTGACACCTGATAGAGTTTCACTATCATATAAGATGGCAAATATCACTTGCAATACGCTTGGGCACGATAAAAACAAAATTCAGCAGTTTCCTGAGTCAGGCCTGAGTCAATGACTGTCAAAATATCTTTTAAGTTCTGCAGAAGAAAAAGGGGTTACACTATAGAGATTCTACTAACTATACGTAACTTTTTAACTACATCTCAACTATCAGTCATTTATGGAAGCTTGTTTCCGCCACAAAATAAAACATTTTAAAAGATAATTGCGACTTTTTATCTCACAATTGCGAGTTTACAGAAATAAAATTAAAATTAGAAATAAAGTCAGAATTGCGAGATATAAAGTCAGAATTGCGTGAAATAAAGTCGCAATTGCGTGTTATAAAGTCAGAATTCTGACTTTTTTTTCTCGCAATTGCGACTTTATATCACGCAATTCTGACTTTATAACATAATTGCGAGTTTATATCTCGCAAATCTGACATCTTTTCTCAGAATTGTGAGGTATAAACTCACAATTGTGAGATATAAAGTCCAATTCTAAGGAAAAAAAAGACGGATTTTTTTTTTTACCTCAGAATAGTTTGTATCTCACAATTCTGACTTTATAACACGCAATTGCGACTTTATTTCTCAGAATTGCGACTTTATATCTTGCAATTGCGACTTTATTTCTCAGAATTCACTTCATATCTCGCAATTCTGAGAAAAAAAGTCACAATTCTGACTTGATATATCGCAATTGTGAGAAAAAAAGTCAGAATTGTGAGATAAAAAGTCGCAATTATTATTATTTATTTATTATTCAGTGGCGGAAACTAGCTTCCATAGTCATTAGAGTACTAGTAGACTGTTAGAAGACTGTTAGCCTAACCCTGGGTTAGTAGAATAAGTTGACATGTACTTGCAAAGTTACAGTACTTATAGTCAGTAGAATGTCTGTGGGAGACCATCAAAATAAAGTGTTAGCAGATATTAAGCAGACAGTAGCCTATACTTATTTCTAAATTATGACTATTTTGGATGAAAATCATACTAACATTATAATTGCACCTCGGGAAACATTACAAAATAAAAAATGCAGTTCATAACCCCTTTAACCCATCCCAGGTAGTGCAAACACATTAGAAGAAGTGGAGTCGTGGGTATTGAGGGTTGTTCATTCACTCGCCCACCTAAATTTTCCTGCCGTTATTGAGAATCGAATCCGCAACCTTCGGGTTACAAAAACACGTCAATATGACATGAATGCTGTGAGCGGATGATATGATGGCATTATAACAGAACAACAATAAAGAGGGACGGCTGAAGCTACCAATGACCAGACTATGTCTGCGCTGGATAAACAAATAAACACACAAATGACTTTTTGAATTGAAACAAAAATCAATTAGACTTTAATAGGAGACACACCGTCCAATGTTCTCGCCTGTCTGTGACTGACACTGACATTTTCTCTAACGTCCTTATTAGTCTCCCGCTCAAATCTGGCGAAACTAGTAAAAGCCGTTTTACCTGACAATATTAGAGTGTCTCATACCTGTCTGGTCTCACATAATAGGACCCGCACCCTGTAAAACCGCTTTAATAAGCCCAAAATCTTCACATTTACTGTACTCAATCCCAGCTTGCAGATGGAGGGCTGAACAGTTATTACAAATCAGACAGTTGGCTAGGTAACAGTCTACCATAACATTGCCTAACAATTTCCAGATTTTTAGACCTAAATACATGAAGTGTTCAGGGGCCATTTTCCCCATGTGCCTTGCAAAAGAGTGGCTGTTTTTGACTTGTTCATGAATAGTATTTAGCCTGTTCTCTTCACTAAGATTGACTCACAAAGAGCGACTAGCGCTAATAACAGAGTCCTCATCCAGACAACCCGAGGGACTAATGTTGATGGTTCAACGCCTGTGATCCAACACAAAAAATAGGGAAAAAAACTACGTAAACATTGTGAACTTGTAAAATCCTCTAAAGACAGTGCTGCACGCGTAATAAAAACAGCACTCAAAGCAGGGCTGCAGACCAACGGCGATGTAGACATAAATTAAGGACAGCATCTGAATGACAGGAATAAGTAACTCTTTTGAAAGCGTATTCCCGTCACAGGTCTGCGGTTTGAATCGGGAAAGGCTGGTGGGGTGTACAGGGCTCACAGCACTCGTGGGCGTTTGAGGTCTTGCGATGTTTCGGATGGCATGGTGCAGGATATGCCCGGCTAGCTGGCACAAGAGACCCGGCTTGGCTTGTACAGTCACCTCTGCTTTGTTTCCTCCTGTCTTCGTGCTCTACGGAGGCCAAAGGTGCTGGCAGTACAGGCCATCCTGCGGTGGCAGGCTTTTTTACTCACCGAGCCTAAGCTTCCAGCACTTCCAGTGTCTTTGCTGCCTCTCCTAGTTAAAATCTGTGTTTTAAATGCCAGACATTAAATATCTGTTACAAATTCAGCCCACAATATGATTGTCTTATACAAGATGCTTTGTTTATGGCATATTTAAATAATATAATATAATATAATATATAATATAATATAATATAATATAATATAATATAATATAATATAATATAATATAATATAATACACGAGCTGACAAAATGAGTCAGCATGCGCACAGGCTAATTACGAGCTACAGGCAAAACAAGTAAAAAGAATATTTTTTTGAGGTTTTCACAAAAATAAGTTCATTAGTACCCCATCTAGTGATCCCAATGCTCCAAATAGCAATTAAACATCTAAAAGTTTATTTTTTTGTACGTTTTCTGAGAGGAGTACCTTTCCTTTGTCCATGAAAAATGTAATTTTTCTCTACTCGCTTCTCGACGACTGGTGCTTGCCCTCAGCACAACTTTGGTATCGTTGTAAAGCGCAGCATTCCAACTTTGTGAATACTCATAGCGAATTCTCAATGACGTGAGTCCGAACCAATAAAATTTAATTTTCAAACTAATGCTGATGTAAACAAAATGATCTTACTCGCGCTGACTGACACATCCGAAACGTGCGCATAAAGACTATCAGACAGCGCACAACCCCGATATACACATACACAGAATTACAGTACTTCAAAATATCTGCCTTGGTGAGTTTTCAAACAAGCATGATTTGTTATGTCTTAAATGAAGGTTTGGTTAACTGTTCTGATGTGTGTATATTAGATCCGTGCGGTACAGTAGGTCTTAATATATAGGCGGTCTGTCTAAATGTTAATCAAACAATTGTTGTATCATGGGAAAAAAAAGTTGAATATGTATTTATTCTATAGATATGGGTTTTGACTTGGTGTTTGCCAAATTTGGTGTTATTACCAGGGATTTTAAGGTTTGGTTGCTAGGTGATTTTGTTTTGGAACCTTCAGAAAACTTTTACTCAATTCTTCTCTAAATTGACTTTGCTGACTCTATCGACTTGAAACAGGTGTAGCTCATTCATTTCTAGCCTGATTCCAACAAATCATACATAATTTTGAAGGTTTTTTTTAGAATTAGAATGCGAAAATAACGATAACTCATTTTTGAAAATTTGCTCATTGCGACATTTTGCCAGCACAGGTCACATATAATAAATATAATCTAATATAATATAGGAAAAATATATCAAATATAGAAACGGGGATAAGACTGGTGCTCTGGCGTAAGGTTAGTTTTCTCAATAAACACACACGGTCAGTTGACGGTGGGCTCTTTGCAAGGGGCACAACACAAAAACATGAAATCCCATCTAGTGGTGTCGTCAGTGAAAGGTGAGAGAGCAGGGCACTGCTCCAGATGGTGGGGGACGGGAGGGTGTCAAGCCTCTGGAGGAACAAACCAAAAGAGGCCAGACACCCTATAACAGGGACACTCCTAATATTTCATACTGTAACTGTATTGAGAGGGTATATCAATCAATTTCAGCTTCACGTAGCATGTGACTAATTTAAACAATTAAACAAAGCGTATTTAGGCTTACTGAGTTTAACCTCCTTGTACTAATATTTCTCTAGCATCTATTTCAAGTAACACCAAATAAAAACCGTAAACGTGTTTGATGGAAATGTGGATGATCCACAGTTCCACAGGGATTACTCTCTAAATAAACTTCTACTATATCCATCTTATATTGAGCTGGTCATTCCCAGAAACACTAGCACATGTGGATGTAAAATTCAGTAACTGGCACTATTTCAAGCAAGTCAATTCTTATTATAGCCTAAACCATGGGCACATTTGACCATGACAGCCTACCAATAAGAAACTAATTGTGTAGCATTTGTAAATGGAGATCTGCTGACAGTTTCATTGTCAAACCAATTAATTCAGTCCAGTTTAGATTTGATTCATAACACACATTTCATCTAAATTAAAATACATTAGCCAATTAATTCATCTTTTTTTGTTTAAAAAAATATTGGAAATTTTAAACAAATAAAAATGAAACATGCTAAATTAAAAAAGACTCACTGATTACAGTGAAAAGAATATACTAAGTAGATCTTTTTTTTTTGGAATAATAATAAAAAAGCAACTTACAGAATACATTTTGTAGAGCTATCATCGGTCAAGGATCTTTAATTTCTATATTTTTTTTAGCTTTTCAGCTTGATTACAATGAAAAACCATGCAGAGTAAATATAATAAATAAAATGTTTTTAAATAATAATAATAATAATAATAAGAATTATTATTATTATTATTATTCAAAAATAAAGGGAAAATAAACAAATAAAACATAAGCAATAAAATTCAAATACATTTAAATAATTTATTGTTTGCCTAAATAGTATTATAATAGTATAGTATTTAATATCAGCAAATGACCGGTTATCAGACCATAAAAAAAAAACATATTTAACAGCCTATAAGCATCAGCTAGAATGAAGAAAATAATTACGAGCAATAGGACAAAAAACTACAATAGAACAAAGACATATGAAATAGGCCTACCTGAAAAACTTTAGGCACTAGAAATAAAAAAACTACAATAGAACAAAGCAGGTTTATTAGGCTGCCGTCACTTTAAGAGAGAATGCACTGATCTAATACTGATAGACATGCATGTTCTTTCTCAACCATTTACGTTCACTTCAGACATAAACAAATGCGTTTATGAGGATACTCGCAAAGGCGGGCATTTTGATGTAAGTGTGTTTATTTGACTGTTCAAGCCCAGTAAGGTGTTAAAAAGAACTCTAGGCACTAAGTTTACTCACACACCGTATGAGCAGCGGCTTTATGTGTGCGCGTGGTCTCTCAGATAGTTCGCGTATATACCGAAATGAGTCCTCTTTCGCTTACTGCACTTGAATGGTTTAAAATCCATTGTTTTTTAACCACAAGGCTTAAAAACGATAGCCTGGTAATACCAGACTCTGCTACTTCGCTTTGCTTCGTAGAGAGAGTCTGGAGTTCCATAATAGAAAAATGTTTTCTTTACCGCCTGGGGGCGCTAGTCTGAAGCTTAAAATCATTGGTTACCCATAAGCCAATCACATAACGTTTGGTTATGGCGTGTGTTATGCGCATGCTCAGCCGCATCTAACTTCCACTGTAAACACATGTATGATGCGAAAACAAAACCATCGAGCGAAATACCGGAGTGAACATGGCTGTGAACGACTTTTGCAGATTATGTGAAGTAAATCTACGCATCCACGGTACAATCAGCGTCTACGTCACGGCTCTCAGCCCGCCCTCTGTTTGTTGATTGGCCGGCTGTTTTCAGGCCGGAGGAAAACGGAAAGCTATGACGCGGTCTCAGACTGAGTACAGAAGCGAAATAAAATTGAGCGGAAGTACGAAGTCTGACGTAGTCATGCTATAAAAACGATACAAGGGATTCAAACGATAAGCTTTTAAGACTGCACAGAACAGCAAAAAAATTGTCAAGACTCTCTACTGGTTGACAAATTTCTACCGGTTAATCATGTCTACCTGTATATCGCCCACCCCTAGTCCACTGCAAAGATAAATCCGGATACTGATTCATGACCTAATGACCAACCTAATGAACAATGCCAGTAAGCTAAACCTATCAAACTTAATCCTAGTCTTTCCACTTGGTCAGATGAAGCAAAGTCGGAATCAGATGTACTAGATAAGAGTCTTATTCTGTATGTCCACCTGATCAATCAGGTAGTGACGCACTTCACTAGCTTGCTTGCTCAGCACCAACGATGGGAGTTTAGGAGGTGCCACACGTGCCACAGCCGTGTGGAGAACGGGAATAACAACGAGGGATGTAGCGGCAGCCGGTAAACAGCAGCAGGCTTAGGCAGGTCTGAATCATAGGGATTGATCCCTGTACCAGACAGGTGTCCTGTTCCTGCCCTCACAGGGTGTGTGCTCACTGAGTCAGGCAGTCTGCTACGGGCCAGGAGGATTAGCTTGGCCGGGTAGATTATGAGGGAGTGAAATGCTGTCCGCGGTGGGAGGGGTGGTTGACAGGGGTTGACTGCGGTAGACAAGACAATGCTTACTCTATTCCACCAAGTTTTGAGAGCAACGGTGTGACGCTGGGCCTCCGCATGGCCACATTAAGCGATAGCCAACGGACAAAGGTGTGTGGAACAGGCGCTTACTGTACTTAACCAGACACGGAATAGAACGCATTTGAGCAGAAAACAGCACGCTGATGTGTGTGTGTGTAATGCTGTAAATAAAAACAAGAAAAATGAAATCGTCCCAGCTGTTACAGCTGAAACTGCTCTAAACGGATCAGTAGTACAACTGTCTTGAATGTAAGTGTTGTGTTGTTTTTCACTGTTGTCAGATGTGTTTTTCACTGTATGTTGTCAGCCGCCATATAACCCTGTAGCCTGAGACTGGTTGCCCACTGAAGCTAAGCAGGGCTGAGCCTACATGGATGGGAGACCTCCTGAGAAAACCAGGTTGCTGCTGGAAGAGGTGTTAGTGAGGCCAGTAGGGGGCGCTCACCCTGTGGTCTGTGTGGGTCCTAACACACCCAGTATAGTGACGGGGACACTATACTGCCAAAAGAGCACCGTCCTTCGGATGAGATGTACAACCGAGGTCCTGACTCTCTCTGGTTATTAAAAATAAATTCCAGGATGTCCTTCGAAAAAGAGTAGGGGTGTAAGCCCGGCATCCTGGCCAAATTTGCCCCTTGGCATCTATCCATCATGGCCTCCTAATCATCCCAATGTACTGATTGGCTTCATCACTGTCTCCTCTCCACCAGTAAGCTGGTGTGTGGTGGGCGTTCTGGCGCAATATGGCTGCCGTCACATCATCCAGGTGGTGCTGCACATTGGTGGTGGTTGAGGAGATTCCCCCTTCCATGTAAAGCGCTTTGAGTGCCCAGAAAAGCGCTATATAAATGTAACAATGACAAATAAAACCAAAACGTCAGTAAAAGGCATAAACAACTCTAAGATATGTACCACAAATGATCAGCTAAAACCCAGAGAATGATTTAAATAAATTAACGTTAAAATATACAAAATAAAACCACAAATACCAAAATATTGGTTTTAAAGAAGAAATAAAACAGTGTACCTTAAAATAATGGCAAGAAAACTTTTCTTTCAATTGGCCTTGCAGGCTTCACACAATGACTTCAGCAAACAGTACAGCAGAGCAGTCCGATTCAAGAACAAATGACACTTTTAAACTGATTCACAAACAACAAATGACTCTTTGTTGCCCCTCATAGTCGACTAAACGTTAGTCGACAAGAAGAGGCTAACATTTTATCAGTCGGTTAGTCAAAGAATTGTATTATTCGGTTAGTCGCCAGCATGATCACTTGCATTTTTTCCTGATAACAACTTAAAATACTCATGCAGATAAGAGTAATATATCATTCGAAACTGTTATTTGTGTAAACTCACAACAACAACAAAACGTTGCGCTTTTGTAAAATAAAGAAATGAATAATAAAGAAATAATTAAGAAATAATTCAAATGACTCCTTGCGCATATATATATATATATATATATATATATATATATATATATATATATATATATATATATATATATATATATATATATATATATATATATATATATATATATATATATATATATATATATATATATATATATATATATATATATATATATATATATATATATATATATATTTGGAAGTCATTTCAAATCAGAATCAAAATCTGAACTGAATCAACAGCTTGTAAATCGTACTAAATATATCAATATCTGCATCGATACTCAACCTATAGACAGTTCTTAGAAGAACCTCCTCAGCACTTGACTAGGCAGCAGTGCATACTCTCAAGATGTGTCAGGGAGAAATACCCTGATGTCCGAGGTTTGATACTTAACACACTCAGCAGGGTGTGAACATGGCGCTTTAATTTCCCAGACGATTGATTTGTTTTCGTCCTCAGCCTGTCTCCGGCCGTTCTTGGGGGATTGGTTGTTTGCGAGCCTTCTGCGGCCTCGTGCTGACTGGAATCTATACCTCTCCCTGTCCAAAGTTTCCGCTCTCACCCTTATGCTATAACGCGTGCTGGCAAAGCAAAATTTGACAGCGTTCACATTTCCTAGAACAGCCATCCCCACCTACAGTCACAGACAAAGAAAAGCGCATACTAGCGTCAGCAATCCTATAGACCGCAAAGCTTATCTAATCAACAAATAAGCTCTTCACGCTGACTTCCAAGAAAGGAAATAACCAAAAACTCAGCGACTACTTGTTGAGACACGAGTACAATGGATCGACGGACTTCTGGGACCACAAATCCGCCGTCGTTTCATTCATGTTTCGGAGTGAATAAATCTAGGAGCTCCTGGGGCCCACCGGCAACACATTTAAATGCATACCTAGGCTTTATAACATCATGCCTTTGTTGACTCTGTTGAAAGACATGCTTGAGGGAAAACAGAACACCTTACACTGCCAGAAAAAAAAGAGAAGGCGTTCCGCTCTTAGATCGGCTAACCTTTCCGAGACAAAAGGGGAATAGAAGGAGTTCTCTATCAGTTTTGGATGTTCTCCCAGAGGTGAACAGTATAATACAAAGAACAGAAGAAATCTAAGGTGTCCTACTATATTTCACCTACTCACACTACACACACACAATCCTCTACTATCTGATACCTACATCTCTCTTAACTGTGGGAACTCACCTGTGCAAGCACTTTCTACTTGCTGCATTATACTAATGGTCCCGATTTCCGACAGACTTTGCACACACTCCTGCGACAAAATGTCGCTAGTAAATGTACTTTGAGATCAGCTTGGTCAATAATAATCTAAAAGTCTTGGCAAAATCTTGGTCAATAATAATCTAAAAGTCTTGGGAAAATCTTGAAGGAATATATCCGGTTTCAGTTCAAGCATATTTGACATTTGCAAACATAAATATACTGTTTCAGTAGAATTACAAGTAGTTTCAATAGAAGCAACAAGATGTAGGCCTAAATAAGATTTTAGTATGGAAAGTGTAGCTATGTCCTATTTACAATTTAGTTGCAATGACAACATAACGTCTAAAAACCGTAAAAATAGGAATTTTGGAGCTCACATAATTGTACACATTTTAACAGATTTTAGAAGTCTTTATAAAATTTTACACTTCACATTTCTTCTTTGAAACCTTCCAAAAATGACCATAGAAATAATACTGTATATAATATTTATAGCTCAAATAATAATGTTAAAAAGTTAACAGAAGAGTATATGTAAGTGCTTTTATAAAATTATAATGTAGCCTACACATTTCTGCTTTTAATCCATAAAAAATGACCATAAAAATGAGAACAATTTTACAGTTATTTTTTGATAATCAATAAAAATGGCAAAAATCCTGTTGTATGAGCTTAAATTTGTATTGAGCCCAGAATATTCCTTTAATGATTAATAAATTACCTGAGCTAAACATGCATGGCTGGGGAAGAAAACACTCTAATGTTTAGCTATCACAAAGCAAACCAGTAAAATATATAATCAATAAATAAAAACAAAAAATAAAATAAAAACTCTTGCTCATCTAGGTGCAAGAAAAGGTCAATTCTCTACATTTTCACAGAGCTTTGCTTATGTCTAAACTCACATTATAATCAGGTTAAGGAGGAAAAACAGCATTAAAGTATAAGTCCTTCAACTTCAAAGTTTCTGAAAGTCTGGCGACGAGCACAAGGCCTCAGTGACGATCTGTGTCTGTGTCTATCTTCAGTGTCTGCCACAATCCCCGCTAACAAAAAGATTGCCAGACATGACAGCAGGTGGCTTCACTAGGGCACTGCTGCAGAAATAATACAGCAGGACTAACAGGCACCGACTGAACCTGTCTCTTTCACACGACTCGGTTTCTTTATCGCTGGAGAGAATTGGCAGAATAGACATGACACAGTAATGTGAGAGTGAGTAGATAAGATCAGAACTAAAGGCCAGTGCAATACTTCAGTGACCTCTATTTCCACACAAAGAGCTTAGTCAAAACTACATTGAACTATTGCTTTAGGACAACAAACGTCACGCTGATTCTTCATATATCCCTTGGGGTTGTACTTTCAAAGCCAGACAAATTTGACTAATGCAAAGTGCAAGACAAATTAACAGCCTGAAATTATCCCAGCATCCTTAAAAAACAAAAAAACAAACACAAAAAAAACACTGGCTTATGTCTTGACTCAGCTGTAAGACTGATTAATCAGTAATATGGGTTGTTATTCATCTCAGTGTTAAGGAAAACTAAATGAAAATATTTTAGTTAACAAATAAAAAAAATGAAAACTGAAACTAAAATCAACTAAAACAGATAATAATTGTTGTTTATTTATGAAATAGTTTTTAATCAAATTTTTAGCTTGTGATGCATGGTACATTATAAAAAAATAATCATGAAAATGGCACTAAATCGCAATAACATTAGACCATTTTAACCATATATATATATGACTGAAAAGTTTGGGATCGGTAAGACTTTTTATTTATTAATTTTTATTCAGCAAGGATGTATTAAATTGATCGAAAGTGACTAATGCTACAAAAGCTTTCTATTTCAGATAAATGTTCTTTTGAATTCATCAAAGATTCTTGAAAAAAGTTGTATACAACTGTTTTCAACATTGATAATAATAAGAAATGTTTTTTGAGCAGCGAATCCTGCACATCCTCTGAGAAAAGCCACTTAGCTTTAGCGTTAGCATTCAATTTAACGATATCTGGCCTCAATCAGGGGCGTAATGAAGCAAGTGTCAAGGAGCAACAGCTGGAAAACGAAAACCATTTACAGAAATATAAAGCTAAACACAAAATATTCTCATCATGAATAAGCTGGAAATTGTGAGTCTCATAACCGGCCTAGAGAGCTCTGTTCAATAGCGCATGATGGCTCATCTGAAAATCTTCCTACTGCACAAAATGACTCAATGAAGACCAGATCACTGGGGTGAGTGTTAGGAATGGATGTCGTCATCCCTCAAAAGAGGTCTGATAAAAGACATGCATCACCACCCGCCGCCATCATTAATAATCACATATTTGGCATGTGGACAGATCGGAGCAGTGGGACACACTGACGCGGGATTCACGACGCGAACTACAGTAGAAGCACATGCTGTCACCACAGGGACAGATGCAACAGGGTGAGCAGACGGAGCACTTCCTGTTAAATACTATGCTGATGCCAGCCAAATATGAGGCCTTTGCAGATCATTTACTTTAATCTTAATTTAAGTTTACTCTCTGAATGCAGTTGCTAAAATGTGGAAAACATTTCACAATATATACATAACATAATTATGTATAAGATATAAACATAAACTAGGGGTGGGCGATATACCTGTAGACAGAATAAACAGGTAGAAATTAGTCAACCGGTAGAGATTTTGAACTATCATCTCTATAGAGGTTACGTGCTGCGCAGTCACAAAGTATTATCATTTGCATGTGTTTTTAAAGTGGTCCTATAATGGCCTTTTCACAAGATGTAAAATAAGTCTCTGAGGTCCCCAGAGTGTTTATGTGAAGTTTTAGCTCAAAATACCCCACAGATATTTTTTATAGCATGTTAAAATTGTCACTTTTTGAGGGTGAGCAAAAACGCGCTGTTTTTGTGTGTCCCTTTAAATGCAAATGAGCTGCTGCTCCCGGCACAGAGGACGGAGCTTCAAGAGCTCGTGTGTGTTTGCAGCTCCGATTACCTCACACAGACACACTGAAAATTTCAAAAACTTTTAGCCTTTTATGTTCAAACCTGAGTCGGATAAAGATGGAGAGACTCAAGAAGACGTGACAACATGAAGAATGCAACAGGACGTTTCTGAATGGTTAATTGATGAATTTATGTAGCTGATGTGGATTTAACTATCTTCTAGTCATTGATTAGCATATTCTGTCATGATAATCTATAAATCGTGTTCCCGGGGACGGGGTTCATGTAAATTTTAGGGTTAGTGACGTCACTAACCCGTGAAGAAGCTCATTGTAGTCCCTACCAGCCGTTTATAGTACTTGAAAAGCAATTTCTGTAAAATGTAAGTAAAACATTGCTTTGAAATGTTGTTTATGCTCAAACAGCAACATAACATAATCTAAAGTTGGAAAAGTGAAATCATAATCAAAAACAAGTGATTTTAAACCATTGACGTACAATAAGCAGCGAAAAAGAACTCATTTCGCTATATCGTTTCTCTTTTACAAACCATTTTCTGTCAACTACAGTCTAGACCACATTCACTAACCTCTGCGGCATAGATCTGACAATCTGCATTATTTGATTGCATGCCACAGTCCGTAACACACAGTTAACCCAGCAGACTATTGACTTCTGTGGCTTTTATTAACTTGTTGATCAAAATCGGAAGCATTTCTCTTCCGCTTGGCAGGAGCCAAGGCAGGAAAAAAAAAAACCCTGATTACTTCATAAGAAAGCAAAACACATTGGATAACGTAAACAAGTTTTGAGTTCATTTTCCCAAAAAACGCTGATGAATAGGCAGTGAACAAGGATGTGTTTGTCCTCAACTGGCGCCATGATTTGATAAAGGGTGTGAAGTCATAACAGGCTGACTGTGCTGGAGAACAGAAACACGGATATAGGCTACACACTAAATGCAGACTAAAACGGCCATAGCGAAAACAAACAAAAAAGGTCACTGGTCTTGACTCCGCCCCTATCCAGAGAAATCACATGCCGTGAGGAGCTGTAACTTCACATCTTCAGTTCATTTTCTGTCTTCAGTAGTCCAGATTTAATGATAAATAAATAAATAAAATTTATTTAATGATTGTAAATTCATTATTTTATATTTACATTCACAATTTCTAATTTAAAATCATAATTTAAATATAAAATGTATATATAAAACATTACAATTTAACAAATTTTTTTTTTTAATAAATCATAAATGTATTTATATAAAAAAATAATATATTTCACACAAATTTCTTTCATCAAATGTTTACTTGTTTTTTTTATTATATATTTAAAATGGGATTTTTTTATTATTAATGTAAACATAACACTTTTGACAGAAAAAAAAAAAAAAAAAAAAGATCTCGTCCTTCTTCACGTCACCTTTATTTAAATAGGCCTAGCGATTTATACAATACAGATTGTTTCAAAGCAGCTAGTGTTGTCAAAAGAACCGAATTCCGTACCAAATCAGTAATGAAATTGGCTACAATGATCAAGGCTTCAAAAACATGTTGTAAATATACATCAATGAGCGCATATACACGGGAGCGTTTGAAAGCAGGTGTCTATCAGCGGATCCGTGCGCATGCTTTCAAACCGTAATGCTCCCATGTGTATCTGTGTAAGCGCTCGGAGAAGAGCGTCTATTCACAACATGTTTTCGAAGCATTGATCCTTGTAGCCAATCAGAGACATATCTTGAGCGCATGAACACAATGGCCATTCAGAGGTTTTTAAGAATCCGTTCAACAATGCACAAAATGCTAGATTGGCTGGTAAAGTCACATTTTTTCAATTTGGTACCAAAGTCAGTTCTTTTGACAACACTAAAATCAGCTTCACAGTAACAATCAGGAAAATAAACAATGATGGAGACTTCATCAAATATGAGACAAATTCAATAGTACTGAATACATTAGATCAAATCAGTTCAGCGTTGATTCAGTTCAATAACTGTGTAAAGTTGTGACGTGACGTGAAGGCCAAGTACGGTAACCCATATTCAGAATTTGTCCTCTGCATTTAACCCTTCCAAGTTAGTGCACACACAAATTAGGAGCATTGAGTAGTGAACACACACACACGCAGACAGAAAACTGTTGACACACACACCCGGAGCAGTGGGCAGCAATTCACTGCGGCGCCCGGGGAGTGATTGGGGGTTATGTGCCTTGCTCAAGGGCACCTCAGTAGTTTCCTGCCGGTATTGAGAATCAAACCCGCAACCTTGGATTACAAGTTCGATTCTCTAACCATTAGGACACGACTGCCCCTAAACAAGTTCAATTCAGCTATAAGCAGCCCTACAGAAGACAATATTGTAATTATTCAGCTTAGTTCACTTCAATGTTGATTCAATTCAGTTCAATTACAGTGTCAATGTTGCAATATTCTTTAATTATGAAAAAGTCGATTTAGCGATAAAGCAGCTTTACAGAAGAAAGTAGTGTCATCAATCCAGCTCAATTCATTTTCTTTTCATACGTCTTCCCCTTATTCATTAAATGGCTGTTACTCTACAGCAGCTGACGTGGTGAGCAAATGCAGCATGTTTTCACAGTTGTTGAGGGCATGTTCTTTTCGGTAAACATGGCGTTATAAAACCCTAATGTGCCTAAATCTCATATCCTATTAAAACTCTTTTCAGGCCTCTCCACCTTATTCAACAATGATGCTTTGATAACAGCATGGGCCTTATGTTATACCTCTCATTTCAGGGAAGACAAAACGTGTAAAAAAGGTACCAAAGAGGCCAGTTCAACATTTTATAAGGCCTACAGGAACAGATGTGCCAGTGGGATATGAAAACAAGAAAGCCTATTCAGATCTAGGAAAGAAAATAACATCACTACTACTACTAGGCAAGACGACACTTGATGAACGTAATTTTTGCACCACTAGTTGTGCACTAGTAGTTGCTAGGATGTTGCTATGTGGTTGCTAAGGTGTTATGAATGGTTGCCAGGCAATTTTAGGGTGGTTGCTTGGGCTTGTCCATGTAAGCTTATGGGATGTTTTCGCCCGGGGTCTCGTACTTAAACTCATACAGGTTTGGAACAACTTGAGGGTGATGTCAGAGTTTAAAGTTTTGGGTGACCTATCCATTTAAACAAAAAACTATTTAGTTTGAACTGAAGTTTTTTGGATTTCATTTTTAATTTTCTTACATTTAAATGTTACATTCAAATTGAAATATTAAATGTATTTTAATTGTATATTTACATTTAAAATTGACCAATTCTCATTTGAAACTATTTAAATATAGATGATATACAAAGGTGCGAAAAATGTCTATAGTAGATTTATATATATATATATATATATATATATATATATATGATTTTATACCATTTAAGAAAATTTTATATATTTATAAAAAAAAAATTAACTTTCATAAACAATCATTTAATTTTCTCACATTTTTTTTTACACAAGTTTTACATGTGTATAGAAATTTTATATAATAAATGTAAATAACACTTTTTTACATTCTGGCCCCAGACAAAAGAGCATGCCTAAATCTTCGATGTCACTGGTCCAGATAAAAAAAAAAAAAAAGAAGTTTATTTTAAATGAATCATTTTTATATTTACAATTTCAAAATTTTTTATATAAAAATACATTTATTATTTATATAAAAATAATAATAATAATATATTTATTTCACACACTTTTTTTTTTTTTACATATATTTAATTATACATTTAAAATAATACATTTTATGTCTTAACACTTTTGACATAAAATGTATCAAATGTTACGTTGTCTTTAAAAAGAATATTTGCAATACTAGCAAGGAATTACAACATAAACAAACTCTAAGGAAGTCACGGTTTCTAGAGAAATGATGGCACACATGGCAAGACGTTACTGCTTGATTTGCCATTTTCAACCCATTGTTATTACTACCATCATCAAGAAATCTCAATTGAACCTCATGATCCCTGGACCAGCGGATTATCCTTATTTAATTCTGCAAGTCAAATACTTAAGAATAGAGTTTACAAAAATGTCGTCGTTACTTTTAGTTGTGTTTGAGCCTGCTTGAGGTGTTATGAGGGTTTCGCTATGTGCACAGAGCATACTCACAAATTCACACACATGGGAGCTTTCATGCAGCAGTATAAATATTTTAGCTGCTAATTATGGTGAGGGGGCACAGACATCAGGCAACATAGAGCTTGTACGTGTATGCGTGTATGTGTGTGTGTGTGTGTGTGTGTGTGTGTGTTGATGGCGAAGCAAGGCTACCGAGAAGACCGGCAGAACAGGACCAACACAAAAAGCTTTTTCAAAAGGCCGGAAAACGAGTCGAGTTCCAGGGTCTTTGTGGGAACTCCATGCTGGAGCTGCACAGGTCGGCCTGTGTGCTGAGAAACTAGGCCACAGTGTTTGTCAGAAAGGTGAGGGGCTTATGGGTAGAGGAATGGAAGGGAGACAGCAAAGCACCCAAATAACCTCTTCTCTCCACCCACTATCTGGCAAAGCCATGGCTACACACTCCTAGCAAATTCCACAGGCCGACTACAAACAGTTCATACCTGTATGAGGCCACTGAGTGAATGCAGACACCCAGTTAAAGAAAAGCCTTAGCAGCATCCAAAGAACAGAGAGGGAGAGGATGGTCGTAAAGCGTTAGGAATGTGATTTTGCGATCTTTATAAGGACAAAAAGGCCATGCCAAGACACGTCGGAATCATCTGACTGTCTGTCCTTTTTTTTAACAATAAAATAAAGAAATTGGTGAGGGTCAGACGTTCTGACATTGCAATTTAAACCATGTATTACGTTGCAAGAAAGTTTATTTTATTTACTCGCCAATGGCAATTATTTACACTCATTTGGAGCTTAAGGAGGGATCATTTTGGAAGCTACTTGTACATGCAGCTTTAGTGGTTGCATCAACAAACCCATTGCAATAGAATCTGATAAGCTGGTATTTGTTTTATTTATTTTTTTTGTCTAAAAGTTGATAAATGACTGATTTTATAAAGCTATACTACAAAAATTATTAAAACACAAACTAAAATTTAATAGAAAGCAAATGATTAGGCATCACACAATATTGACAAATATCCTTTGAATTAGAAATCAGTGCTTATATCACAATAAATTCCGAAATGCTGAATACTGGCAATATTTACCAATAACATTTTTTTTATTTTATTTTAAAAGTAAAAATTAAGGATGTCCCAATCAGGTTTTTTTTTTTTTGTGTGCCCCTGATAAGTCATTGAATATTGAGTATCTGCCAATACAGAGTCCCAATCCGATACTTGTATTTTCTTAGTGTTTGATGCACACTTCAAGTACATTAAAGTTATTAAAATCAATCCAATATACAGGATGTGCAGAGAGTTTCTCAGGGGCTCAAATGTAAAAAAAGGGGCATATATCACTATGGAGTGATTTCAATATAACTTCTACTACTACAGTAATTATATTTATAGGCCCACACACACATATATTCTAGTAATAAGATACAGTCTCTCTCTCTCTGATATATGTGAATATCAGACTACCGATATAAACTACAATAAGCAGGATAATTGCAATATAAAGGGGGAAAAAGTGGATTTAAGGTTAGAAAGTTTGACGCTTGCAGTGTCAAAATGGCAGTCAGTCAAGTCCGAAGACGCAACCCACAGCAACATGTTTTAAAAAAAGATTAAGACAAAAAAAAGCCTTCATTAAATTCAAGAAATTTTACGTTTTATTACATATTAATATATTTCATATATATATGGGCCTCTCTGCTCTCTAGATATCAGCATTGGCCATTGAAAAACCTATTTTAGTCAAGCACAAATAAAACCCAATGCACCTTTGATGTGTTGATGGTATCAAAGCCTGAGGACTCACAGTACGAACCCAGATGTTAGCAATAAGTCACAGGTGTAAGTAGGAAGCAGAAAATAAGCCCAGTTCTCCTGAAGTACTTCAAAGGGATCTTCACTTAAACCTAAGTGTTTCCCTGAGGCTTCCCGAGCCTGAGACAGGGGTTTTAATAAAGAGTATGAGAGCTTCATGATGGTAATTACAGAATGGGCAAGAGCTATAAATCCCACTTAAAGGGCTGTGCAAGGTATTATCCAGGAGGAGAACAGGAAGAAACCATCAGTGCAGGATATGAGGCAAGAAGGGTTCATCTTAACTACCTTCAAAATGAGAGGAAGGCACAATATTTGGAACAAACATACATCGTTGGATCCAAGAGTAGATGCTCTTCAGTTTAGAGTAGCACAACAAAAGTGGTCAAAATGTGCAAGATGTCTGGACAGGGAAGAAATATGAGGCTCTTAAAAAAGCTGAGAGAACATGCCGCTTTTTTATGGGCATTATTCTAACGGGAAAGCAGCCCAGAGCAGGGTACAGTGGTCGGGTACTTCCTGTGGGAGTTACATATAGCATCCACTGAGGGGAAAACATGAGGCACGGTATGAGTTTCTGGGATTATAGTGTAAGTCTAACAGGCTCATATAGCCATAAAAAAAAAAAAACAATGTAACCAACAGGGCTGCCCCCAACTAAAGATTTTTCTAGTCGACTAGTAGTCGTTCGTTTAAGCCATTAAACGACATCACACATTTCTATTAATTCAATTACTTAAATATATACTGAGGAGAATACTAGACAATGCGTTTTAATAGACATAATATATAACCTATTCCGCATAAATCTTGCCGCAAAGCACCAGCAAAAGTATTGATTATGAATGTGTCAGGAAAAAATAGCAAGTTGACATTTTAATTATTTATTAATAAACTAGTGTTTTCTGTCAGTGCCGGCTAAAAAGATGGAAGTTGATGATGCTGACTCACCATCTCTGCAGTAAAGTGAACACACCTATAGAGAGAAATGCACATTTCATACGGATTACATAAGCAGAGAGTATTTTAATTGGTTCGTTTAAACATTTCAAGCTTTCTACTGTATGTATGTATATATGTGTGTATGTAAATGTGTGTATGTATGTATAATATATATATGTATGTATAATATATATATGTATGCATGTATATATATATATATATATATATATATATATATATATATATATATATATATATATATATATATATATA